>NC_058416.1:33544038-33731386 GCF_002201575.2 Neomonachus schauinslandi | reverse complement strand
TATATATATATATATATATATATATATATATATATATATATATGTATACCAAAAATAAGGTTAACTACTCTAAAGGGATAGAATATGACTCTAAAAATGAAAAATAAAAAAGATTTTTTAAAAAATGGATTGATAAGATGTTGGTTGAAAAAGGGAAAAAGAAAAACTAAAAAAAAATAATTAACTTTGAAAGACTAAAGAATTATGGGAAAAAAGCCATGAATTCTATGTGTACTATTCCCCTAGCGCTGGAGTTCTGCCGTTCTCATCGATCGGTAAACTTGGTCTTGGCTGGCTGTTCTTGGATCTTTTGGGGGAGGGGCCTGTCGCAGTGGTTCCCAAATGTCTTTGCCGGAGGCAGAATTGCCCTGCCCTTGCCGGTCTGGGCTAAGTAATCTGCCTGGGTTTGCTCTCGGGAGCTTTGGTTCCCTGCAAGCTTTCCCTACAGCTTTGGAGGATGGGGATGAAAATGGCGGCCTCGCAATCTCCACCCCAAGGAGCTGCGAACTCGGGGCCCCACTCCTCAGTGCGCCCCCAGAGAAAAGCAGTCAATCACTGCCTTCTCCCTGGTCTCCGGCCGCACTCTGTGCTCACCCAGCCAGTGACCGAGCATTTCTATCTCTGGCACCTGACTCGGTGTGGAGTCTCCAAACCCAGCAGATCCCTGCGGTGCGCTCCCGCACCACTTCTCCCCGGGGCGGGGGGGGGGGAACGGGAGTCTCCCCGGATCTGCCGCTTGTTGGGTCCCTCCTGGAAGAGCAGTGGCTCGACTGTGCTGCAGATCACAGTTATGGCAACCCCGAGCTGACAGCCCACTCCTCAGCTCCGTCTCTGCAGTCGGCTTCCCTGATCTGTTACCTGGGAGCTGTGCTGCACTCAGCCACCCCTGGTCTTTCTCTGACCCTGAGGGTCCTGTGACCACACTGTCCCCACAAGGGTTCCACCCCTGCTTAGCCACTGGAGTGATGTCCCTCAGCGGAGCCGACTTCTAAAAGTTCCGATTTTGTGCTCCGTGGCTCTATCACTTACCAGTAGCGGCTGACGGAGGCCCCCTCCCCCGCCATCTATCTTCCTGAATAGCGCCTCGGATTCACTTCTTCACACATCCTACCCTCCAGAAAGTGGTCACTTTTCTATTCAGAGAGTTGCTGCTATTCTTTTCTTTGATCTCCTGTTGAGTTTGTGGGTGTTCAGAATGGTTTGATCCCTATCTAGTTGAATTCCTGGGACCAGATGAAATTTAGGTCTCCTACTCCTCGGCCATCTTGCATTCCTCCTTTAGGGATTACATATTTTTAAAATGTTACAATGCTAAGTAATATTAGGAACAACTAGTATTTGTACTGATCCTCTTTTAAGTCATTTGAATTTTAATATTTTGTTCTTCCTCACAACATCCCTAGGAGACAGCACTCTTTTTTCTATGATGGGCAGTATCCTTCCCATTTGACAGCTAGAGAAACAGAGGCACACAGAAGGGAGAGGAAAGTATACTGACACTATGCAGAAACTGAGCCAAACAATAATATGAAAGTTTTAATATATTTCATAGGCAAGGTTATTGTGTTTGCTTACAACTCACCCAATTTTTTCCTACATTCTGAGCTGGCCTGCTACATTTTAAGGGATAGATTTGAGGAGGCTGCTGTTTTTAATACAATTTTGTTTTGTTTGATACTTATGTGTTTAATCATTATTGCTGCTGGCTATTGTTCCTTTTCATGTATTTTAATACTTTAATCAATGGGAATTTTATTGGTACTTGTGCCCTAAGGCTGTTGAAAGTGGAGGGTGCAATTTTATAAATATACAATTGAAATAAGGAAAAATAAAACAGATGGGCATGGAGACCATGTGGGTAATAAAACGATAAAGTTCTTCAGGAGCTAGATAAAGAGGTAGGGTTCTTCCCAGATGAATGTTTGTACTAAGACTCCCTGAGTTATAGAAGTTGGCTCAACTTTTGTTCACTGTATTTTTCCACCTAAAATTTCTTTCTCCTGCTTCTTCAAAAATCATTTCAAATCTAAAATTACATATGGGGCATTAATATGAATAGTAGTAACTTCTTGAATATCTTGACTATATATTGCAAATAGAAGCTTTATACTTTATTTTCATACTGGATTATATTAAATGTAGTACCTGCCTTTATGCTGGTTTATAGTTCCTGTTTGTTTCACATTCAGTTATAAATTTTTTCTTTATATGTACTTGTCTCCTCTTATCCAAACAGATTTCAGAATAGATTTCCTGCGGTGTCATATCAGATGCTTCTTTGATACATTCCCCAGGACGTGGTAGAGCTCAATTCCTGTAACTTCTTTATAAGCACCTGTGGAATTAACAGGAAACCAATGCATAAACCTAATATTAAAAAATAAAACAGGTTATTCATTCACCATTAAATTTATCATTCTTATTCTTCAGTAACCTGTTTGGTTAACATAGATAATGGTCAGTTTTCTGTCCTCACTTCAACCCCTTTGCCACATTTTGTCCAAGTTTTATTTCTTACATTTTTGTTCTAATAAAGATAATCCCAAACTGATAATTTATCACTACCCACTCTGTTACCACCAGACTGAGGGTTAAGGAGATGCTGAAGTAACTGATCCCCAATATTTAATTATAGTAA
Organism: Neomonachus schauinslandi; assembly: GCF_002201575.2. Lineage (NCBI taxonomy): Eukaryota > Metazoa > Chordata > Mammalia > Carnivora > Phocidae > Neomonachus > Neomonachus schauinslandi. Next base: position 33,728,748 of record NC_058416.1, on the reverse strand, counting down.
ATGCCAAAATATGTTCTGGGAAATACTGTAATCTTACCTATATCTAAAAAAAGTAGGAACAACCATTACTTTTCTAAAATTTAGTTTGTTCTTCCCCCTCCCCCACGTGCTGGGAGGAAAAAAAAAGATGTAATGGTGTCTTAGGACTCTTTAACAATAAGAATTATTGATTTTCTTCATAATGATTAAATTGATGGAAGTAGACAGGGAAAATGTTTGGTGGAGCTGACCTTCAGATGAAGAAGTTTCCACCCTTTCCCAATAGTGCTGAAAGTTGCATTTCTTTTAATGACTCCACTTAGAGCAGCAGGAAGCAAAGTGATCATCACCAGCAGGTACTTAGACAAGAGTGAGAGGTTGGATGTGGACTGCTCTATTAAAGCATCCCCATCTAAACAGGGCTTCCTGGAGCTTAAGTGCCCATTGCTGCAGAAGCCAGGATACCATCTGTGAGTGCACAGCAAAGCTCACAGCTTTGTCTAATGAGAGGAACTGCATCAAGGAGACATTCTTAAATAGATGAAAGATCCATGGCATCTAATGGACAATTAGTTAACTTCATTCTTCAGTTTTTAAGCATCTGATAAATTATGAAATAAAGCAAAATGCTTCAAGTGAAACACTGAAGGGAATTAAAAGCAATCTAAAAAGAAATGACTTTCAGGTTTTATATATTTTTAAAATAATTCTGTGTTTGAACGTAAAATACCTAGTGATCAGATTCTGTTTGCTGTATTGGTTTCTTTGTTTAAAATTGTGAAGACTATGACTACTGTCATTATTTGTGGTTAGAACATATGCTAGGCCAGTATTTTGAAATGTATATTGAAATTAGTGAATGCATTACAAACATTGTCAAATTTAATAAAATACTAATAATATTCAATCTGGTATGGATCTTAAGGTCACCTGTTAAATTTCGTTATTTAACAGATGGTGAAACTGAGGCCCAGAGAGGATAAATGGTTTTTCTAGAAATTAATTCTAAACTGCAAGTTTGCAGATTTTTTGAGCTTAGTATATTGCCTCTCCATCACACTAATCAATGTAAGGGTGTAGGGAAGACAAATAGAATGATGGTATTGTAAATTTAGTCTATGTAAATAAATTTTATATTGTTTTAAGGTAAAATGTCATAAATGAGTTTTAATTTCTTGCTTCTCACTGGACTAGGTTGCTTCAGGAACCTATGAAAAAATAAGTAGCATATACTCTCACTAAAGGAATTTGGGAGAGAAAGGTTCATACACAAAATGATAGAATGCATTGTATGAAGAAGTACGAAAATGTGCGGCATGGGTAAGAAGTGCTCTCAGTGGCCCAGAGAGAGAGAGGTGGCTAGGAGCTAGTCCAACAGAGATGATTCAGTAGGAAGTAAGGACAGTTCTCTCTGCGTGGTCAGTCAGCATTTAATGGTACAAAAGGACACAAGGATGCCTCCCGTTGGTTGCAGAATTGGGATTTATGGGTGTATTTAATTGACTGATTTAAATGTAGAACATTTTTAAAATTGTCTCCATTTGGGGGGCAATCAGTAGACTGCTTTCCTTATTTAGAGAGTTTGATTTTGATTTACTGAATAGAACATCAAATGCAGGGGACATCATTAGTTAATACTAATAAGAGTAACCATAACAACACTATTATTCTATTCTTTATCTTCTTGAATATGTAATACAGCCCTGTGAGTTGGGAACTTTTATTTCCCCACACTATGGATGAGAGAAACAGAGAAAAGGATATTGATTCTAAGAATATGTGGCTTAAATCCACAGGCTCTTAACTGTTAGATTTGATTCAGAAAATTCACAAGTATTACAAATAATATACATTGCTTAAAAGCTAAGATTAAATGTTAAAATAAAAATTCATCTCTTATCATCATGCAGTTTTTTTCCAGTAGGAACAGGAGATTCCACAGGAAATCAAATTTTCCCCAAGATTTCAAGATTTTAATACTAACATAGAATTTACTCTATTAATGTCTCCTTTCAGCTCAGCCCCAGAGGTTGGTATTGATGGTGGCTGCTCCTAAATCTGGAGACATGCATAAACTCTGGAGAACAGTGTCTGTCATTAAAAAGTTGCCATCTGTCTTTTTTTGATATCTGCTGTGCTGCAGTAAGTCACAGTATTTCCCTATCCTTTCAATGACAGCTCATGGTAAGATAAACTTGCCATGATAAGATAAATGGCAACTTTTTTAATGAAAACCACTATGTGTGAGCTGCTTGGTTAGGTTACAGTTCCTCAAAGTGCATCTCATACCTTATTCCCTAATATCAAAACCAATGACCTATTCTTCAAAGGATTTTCTTTTCACTTCTATAACCAACATGATTTATAAAGTTCTCCTCCCACCCCCCTTTTTATATCCTCTAGAATGAGACCTTGAGTGACCCTGTAACCTTAACTTCTTATACCAATTTTTTTGGAAATGTTTATTTAGAAGACAAGGACATAATCTTTTACTGTTTTTTTTTAATTTTATTATGTTATGTTAGTCACCATACAGTACTTCTTTTACTATTTTGAAAATCATCTTTGAGTAAGGTTAGCAAAATAAGTGGAATAAACTATATTTATTTAAATTACTTCCTTCCTCATAAAAATAAAGGTACTTTACATATTGGTTATGAATTGGATCTCAAAGTGGTTCCAGTCCATCATAGCTATCCTATAGCTAGCTGAATCCTGGTTTTTCCAAGTCTCTGACCACCTATCTGTCAGATGAACCTAATTATTGATAAACCTGGCCAAATTATTGTGGGGTGTTGATTTGCCAGAGACACCTCCTTCAAGTCCATTTTTATTGCTGCTAGGGTCCCTGGATTTTTTTTAGGTTTAGAAGGTAAAAAAATGACCTTATATGGTATTTATAGTACTTTATACAACTGTTAAAATCGTTTAGAGAACAGTTAATAATTTGCAAGCTTACTGTAGTAAAACCATAAAATTATTGCAAGTGTATTTGTTTTACTTCTGACCATCAAAAACCATTTCTAAGTTCCCAAATACTTTCGCTTACCTCAAACAGACCAGTCAAAGGATCAAAACAAAAGTGTTTCCTCACTTTGAATTTCACAAAGGATCAGGGTCATCATTGTGAACATTTCTAGATTTTCACAGGAAGAGATGGAGAATGTATAGATGAAGCAGCTTAGTTTGAGCTAAAGCAAACACATAGAATTAAATTTATTTTCTTAATACTTTATTAAATTACTATATAGGTGTATGGTGCTATTTGCCACTTTTTTCTCTAAAATTCAAATGTTTTATTTAAATCAGGAGATTATTATATCTACATTTTTACTTAATTCAGAGTTTTGATTAAGCCAGGTTTTGTTGTATTTGGTTTACCAAGGAAATTCCTTATGCAGTGAATGACTGAATAATTAATATATAAATATAATGTCTCAACATGCAAAAACATATATATATATATTCAGTAATATTTATTAAGCACCTGTTGTATATAGGCACTAATCTGGGTGATGGGGATTCAATGTTGAATAAAAGAAAAGTCTCAGTTGTCATGGTGGGTATGGTTATAGTTGGGTTGTGGGGGTTGACCAATAATAAATACTGTGGGTTTAGAGAGCAATGAATTTAGAAAACAATAAAATAGAATATAATAGTAAGTGGTATGGGATGGTAATGGATGATTTGCTCCTACAGTCAGTGCAGATGCAATCTGTATTAAAATCTAATGATGGGGGAGATCTAGGGAGGATGATTCCAGACAGAGAGCCCAGGATAGGTAAATGATAACGTTACACATTTACAAAGGTAAGCGGGAATGTCTCTGAACTATAACATTGCCAGTAGGAGCATAGTCTTAGGAAATTGTGTTGGAGAAGTGGGCAAGGATAAAATCATATATGGCCGTTAAGGCCAGGGCAAGAAGTTTAAAGCATGAATGGAAGCCATAGAAGGATTTTAAGCATGAAAATAGCATGATCTTAAGTAAAAAGAAATCAGACTGGCTTTTGGGTGGAGAATGGGCCACACAAGTGCAAATGTAGACACGATAAATTAAAGAGAAGGCTATTACAGTAGTCTCTGAGTTGATAGTGGAGAAAATGGAAAAGATTTGTGAATACAATGAAAATTCTGAAGCCAGTATCAACCAGATTTGCTGATGGCTAAGATAATGAGGGAAGTGGCATGAGGAAAGAGAAGAATTAAGGATAGCACTTAGGTTTTTGGCCTGAGCAACTACTTGAAATGGAAGTCTGAAGAATAGAAAGTGTATTTGGAGAAAATACCTTTTTGTTTGTTTATTATTTACTTACATATGAAATTTGAGATTCTTGGATGGCCAAGTAGAAGTGATGAGAGTTCAGGGGAGAGCTAAATGTCAGCAATAGAAATTTGTATTCAGAACATGTTTTGGTGGCTTAATAATATAGGGTTGGGTGAGTTCACCTAGGAAATGTGTGTAAATAAAGGGCATATAGAGGTCAGAATGAGAATATGGAGCAAGTTGACTAAGTCAGAATAACCAATAAAATAGGAGGAGAACCAGATGAGTATGCATTTACAGAGCCTGGAAAAAATATTTCAGGCATGAAAGAGTAGTTAAATATGTAAAATGATATTGAAAAGTCCAATAAAAGGAAGAATGAAAACTGACCTTGGGACTTGCAAGTAGATGCTTATACAAGATGCACATGTATGCACTTACACACATATACACAGAAAACAAATCATTCATTAATTTAAAATGTAGTGCTTGCTCATGACCCTAGCCATGAAATAATCAAATGCTAGTTCCTTATGTGGTTGATAATTGAATCACCTGACTTACACTACCTCCTGCTATATATTCATGACTAGGGTTATAATTTTACAGACTTTTACAGAGACTGCTCACCCGTTAAAGTGGTTTTAAACAGATAAGCTATGTTTCATGTGTTTAACACCACTGGGATGACCTTATAAATCTCTCCAAGCAACCATATTTTAATTGTGGAAGAAGTAAACAACAGGAAACTTATGCTTACAAATGCTAAGTGAAATAGGGAAAGTAATGGTTTTTGCCTTTTCCCCCAAATTGTATAAACCTTTATGTCTGTAATAAAAAGGGATGAGAAAGCAGTCCAAATTTTAGCAATTTTTGTTATTTAAGCTCTTTTTCAATAGGATGTCTGTTAATTCTCTGCAAATCATCTCACCTTTCACAGTGATGGGTTCTAAAAATTAGAAGGTGAAGTTAAAAAAGATCATCTTCTATTTCTCTCTAGTCAGCCCAATATATATTGATACATTTTATCAATAGGTTTTCTATAGAATTAGATTTTTATTATATAACTTAATTTTGGAGATGCTTTAGAACTACCTTCAAAAAAGCCAATTTGTGTAGTTGCCTCTGTAAAGAAAGGAGAGTTTTAATTTAAATAATAATTCTGAACACAACATTTGCAAATGATATACAATTGTATTAGTAATAGAGGATACAGGCTTTTGAACATTTGGAAGCATTGAGTTTACAGAATTTCTCTCCAGCCCTTTCTGTCTCCTTCTTTCCCTTTCTTTCTCTTTCCTTTCCTTTTCTTCTTTTTAACTTTTTTGAGGGGGTGCCACTAGCACACTATTCGGGAGAGACCAGCCTCTTGTAGAAGGAGCAGTTTCTTGGGTTGTAGTTCTGCCTCTGCCTGTAATCAGCGGTGGACACTTACTGTATCAGTTGAGACCTGTTTCCTCTCTCTCTCTCTTACCCTCTCTCTATCTCTCTCTTTTTTTTTTTGTGATACAATAGTGCTAGATTAGACCAGTCTTTTTTGGGAGGATTATGAGGATGCAGTGAAATCTATGGATCCTTTCTACAGGAAAAAAAAATGCATAATCACAAATTCAAAATCATTTTGCATGCAGCCTCAGATGGATCAGAACTTCTGGACTGGAAGGCAGCCAGCCTTAATGTCTATATTTCAGATGCCATGGAGATGACTGCAGGGGTACAGGCAGGGAAAGAGATGTTCATGTCCTCATGCAGTTAATGAAAATCTGTTTTCCTACACTAATAGGTAGAGCAAAAGGATGGCTTCCAAAAACGTAAGAGTTTCCAGCAATCTGTGTTCATATTCTGGAAGAACAGAGACCCAACTCACATTGATTTATAGATCTTGTTGGGCCTTTGCTTAGTCAAGTGCGAATTTTTGTTCTTCTTCCAGCAATAATACAATAGATACCTCTGACTGCATTTGGTAGTCATTCCTGAAGCATGGAAGGGATTAGTTTCAATCAATAGAGAGTATGCTTCCCCTTGGCCATCATAGACTTCTATGGCAGTTAGGGCATTGCTGTCTAAAAGTAAAGTTCTTCGGGGGTCTTCTTTTCACCTTCCTTTAATTAACTATGATTCAACACCACAACCAAAAGTCTGATCATCATATATATCATTACCTCAAATGTCATTATAAGCAAAGCTTTATCTTTGCATTTATAATTCACTAAATGATATAAATTCTTAATCCTTAGAACACAATCATGGCACAATTTAATAGCTTACTACCTGATAATTAACTCATATTTTTAAACTTTTTTTTATAACCACCAGACCAAAGTCAAAGAGAAAATTAGCTGTTTCACCACAAATTATTTAAATTACCCTTAGGCAAAAGCTGATAGAAATCACATATTTAAAACAAAATTTATGACTATTTTACACTGCCGTGTCCCAAAGCAGGAGTGATAAATATATGATGGATTTTGGCAAACAGTTGGACTCTCTAGAATAGAGTGGTGATGCACTTCCTTTTCATGACAAATAACTGTCTTGAGTAACGGAGACAGTAACCTGCAAGTGAAATCTGAGGTGCTAGTCTTTGGTAAGAGCAGTGAGGACATAATCTTTCAAATTCCAAGTAATTCTGTTTCTCAAGGCTTGATAATTATGTGCTCAATGAATGGATGGGTGGCTCTTTGGGATAGCTGGATATTAGTTTGTTAAATGTTCATGAGGTAAAGGTTAGTTTTACTTTGTCAAGAACTACAGGGGCATTTTTAATTCCAAAAATTTTTGAAAGATTGAAACAGAGGCCATGAATGACAGAGAAAATGATTTTCTCATTAGCAAGGCAGAGGAAATAATGGCCCCTGACAAAAAACAAATCCCAAATATTGAAGGCATTTTCTTCATGAAGGTGGTACTTTGAGGGGAAGGTAAATTAATTAATATTTAGTCCTTTTGAAACTGTCATTTACAGAGAAATATGGAGCCTAGATGCCCAGTTCTCACGGGTGGCAGCTCCTTTCTCTCAGTCATCGAGTTGTGCCCACGGCTTCCTCATTCACGCTACTTCTTTCTGTTACCAAGTAAATGCAGCATCATTTCAGAGAGAACTGATGTTAATAAAATTAGCCAGTCACACATTGAAGCATTTATTGAGAACCTCTGGTTGTACATTTCCAGATCACAGTTGAGAAAGAAAACAACCTGTAGACCAATGAGCAAGTGCATCAAAAGCTGCAAGGGCAGCACATTTTTTTTTTCCTAGTATCATCTCTTCTGGGAAACATTACCCTCCTGTGCTCTTCCAGACCATTGATTCCATTCTGAACCCATAAAAAAGAGATTATAAATCAAGAGAAGGAGGTACTGGTAGAATACTATGAATGGTTTATAAGTTATTTTGTGAACAAAATTGAGACCATTAGAGCTGCTGAGCAGCTTCTACCTCTAATCATTTTTTCCATTAACTAAGTTTTTTGCCCACTCTAGAGAGAGTGGCATGATTTTTATAGAAGTATCATATAGAATTCGAAAACATCAAATAGGCAATGCTTACTAGTTGCTACCCACTTCATATATCTTGTAAAGGTATTGATACCTAACATGGTACCCCTTCCTCCTGACATTTTCCCCGGATATGAACCACAGGTTAGATCTCTCTAATACAGTAAAGTGATGTCATCAAAATGATACAAGATTAAAAGTTAGTAGATACTGATTCCAATCTTAATTTCACTTCAAGCTGTTTGCATAGCCTTAGGGAAAATTGCTTAACAAAACTGAGCCTCAGTTTCCTTCAAAGTACAAAGCTGAAGATGAACCCATGGGTATTTTATAGGATATTGCACAGAAAAAATGAGATCACATATGTGGGATTCTTAAAAAAGCGAAGAACATTTTTAAATGTAAAAGCAAAATATAGTACCCATCATCATTTATGATGTTTATTTTCATCATCATTTCTATAGTGTTTTAAATTTGTTATCTTGTGCTAATGAACTCCACACATATACTGAGATGATCTTATATATAGGTGGTTATGTTCTTCTAGGTTGTCATGGACATCAACTGTTTCTGCAACTTAGCAGCTATTCATCCTCTTCTGGGTAATTGTTCCCCAATTTCTGTCTAGGACCATGCTTTTCTTCCCCTGTGTCCATCTCAGTTCATACGTTTCCAAAGGTCTTAACTCTAGCTTAGGGGTACATAACATGAATTAGGTATAAGTGTATATTTATTTGGCTTCCAATATTGGTTCAAGGATTGGCCTTCAGTAAAGGTTTAGCTGGAAATGCTAGAACACAGTCTCCTACTCTTTTCCACTTGATCTCAGCTGGGAAGGATAGAGCCCTGAGGACTACCAGCAGCCATCTTGTGACTATATTCAATACATGTTTGAGAATAAAGTCTTCACAGAGGATGCAGACCTAAGATACGGGAGACAAAAGCAGATTTTTTTTTTTTTTTTTTAGCTGTCACAGGAGAATGTGCATCTTTTTTATTGTTATGTTAATCCCCATACATTACATCATTAGTTTTAGATATAGTGTTCCATGATTCATTGTTTGTGCATAACACCCAGTGCTCCATGCAGAACGTGCCCTCCTCAATACCCATCACCAGGCTAACCCATCCTCCCACCCCTCCCCTCTAGAACCCTCAGTTTGTTTTTCAGAGTCCATCATCTCTCATAGTTCATCTACCCCTCCGATTTCCCCCCCTCATTCTTCCCCTCCTGCTATTTTCTTCTTCTTTTTTTTTTCCTTAACATATATTGCATTATTTGTTTCAGAGGTACAGATCTGAGATTCAACAGTCTTGCACATTTCACAGCGCTCACCAGAGCACATACCCTCCCCAGTGTCTATCACCCAGTCACCCCATCCCTCCCACCCCACCCCCCACTCCAGCAACCCTCAGTTTGTTTCCTGAGATCAAGAATTCCTCATATCAGTGAGGTCATATGATACATGTCTTCCTATGTTTGACTTATTTCGCTCAGCATAATACCCTCCAGTTCCATCCACGTCGTTGCAAATGGCAAGATCTCATTCCTTTTGATGGCTGCATATTATTCCATTGTATATATATACCACTTCTTCTTTATCCATTCATCTGTCGATGGACATCTTGGCTCTTTCCACAGTTTGGCTATTGTGGACATTGCTGCTATAAACATCGGGGTGCACATACCCTTTTGGATCCCTACTTTTGTATCTTTGGGGTAAATACCCAGTAGTGCAATTGCTGGATCATATGGTAGCTCTATTTTCAACTTTTTGAGGAACCTCCATAGTGTTTTCCAGAGTGGCTGCACCAGCTTGCATTCCCACCAACAGTGTAGGAGGGTTCCCCTTTCTCCGCATCCCCGCCAACATCTGTCATTTCCTGACTTGTTAATTTTAGCCATTCTGACTGGTGTGAGATGGTATCTCATTGAGGTTTTGATTTGGATTTCCCTGATGCCAAGCGATACTGAGCTCTTTTACAAAAGCAGATTTTGATGAGATTGTTTAAAACCCTATGTCAAGCTTTGACTCTTGCCCTGTACTATTCATTTATATGACCCAATAAATATACTTCCTTTCTCTAAGTCAGTTTTGATTATTTTCTGTCATTTGCAAACAACATAACTCAAATACAGAAACTAAATATAATTTTTGAATTATATTTTGAAAATCTAATCTTTTGAGTGTTTCTATGTGTTTTTAGGTGTTCTCATAAGACTTTTATGCCTTTATAAATGTGACCCTCTTACACAGCTGAGATAGATATTATGTTTATTCCCAGATTAAAGGTGAAAGAATCCAGATGCAATTGCTCCAAGTCACATAACTAATAAGGGGAGAAGCCAGTATTCAATTATAGTCTGCCAAAAGAAACCATACTTTCTATTATGCAATAAGGGTACCATTTTGGGTTTTTTTTTTTAATGGAAAAGTTCTTAACAATCCATAATCAAGGGGCAAGAATATTATATGGGTAATTAAAATTTTTGAACATTTGAGTAGTTTTAACTATGCCAGCTTTGCCTCCATCATGTCTTTTTCATGAAAATCTGTGGAAGCTAGGAAAAAAGAGACTCGATGAAGAATGCAAATTGACCTTAAAACAGAGATTAGGCTAGTGGAAACAAATGTGGAATTGAAGATGTCCATGGTGGCAAGATTATATTCGAAGATTCCACAATAACATAGTTTGCCTCTGAATGGAATATGAACCTTTGGAACTTAAAAATTCTAGAGTTTGCTGCCCTAGCTTCTACTCAATCAGTCTGTGAGTAAATTTCTGCTCAGTTTTGCTGATACAGAAGATACTGTGGTAGAGAACTCAGGGGAATAGGAGAGCTGCACGCTGCTTGGTCTTCACATTTGTACCCGGTAGAAACTTATAAATCTAGAATAGAATGAATTATGATCAAAAAGTATTATTTTCTATCATTATGATTCTTAAGGACTTTTAAGGTATGTGAACTTTATGTTACTGCATTAGGCCACTTTCAGAAAAGTTTGGGGACTTATTTTATGCAGGGCACAGAATATGCAATCATGGCTCAGCTCTCCTAATAGTTATAAATGTGTGGCATAGTCTGATAGGGTTCACGTCTTTGTTCCCAGGTGGTTACATATCATCACTCAAAGGAATCACTTAAGATAACATTGATATATGAATTATTTTCCCTGACCAAAAGGAAGCTCTTTCCAGTCAATTGACACTCAGTCCTGAGTGTCTGAATGTCTTACAGTTAAATCATTAGAAAATGACACTGAAAGTAAGGAAGATTTTTTTTTTCCCTTTACCCATCTTCTAAGTAACTTTAGTACACAGATGAATGTATTTTCAGCTACTCACTAAACTTGAAATAAATACTTAAAGATAATTTTCATTAAAAATTCAGAATAATTTTCAGTGTCAAATTCTAATTCCAATACTCATTGTTACTTCATTTTAAATAACAATAGTTAATTCTTACTCCCTTCCTCTATGGAGCACAAAACCAATGCTGCCTTCAAGGGGAGAATGAGGCACTAATTCATGTCCCCATTACATCTTGTCTGGATTGCTGCAGTTCATTATAGGCTTTCTTGACTGTTTACTTAGGCAATAAATCTTGTCATTACATATACTACATCTGTCAGGTTTAAGACAACTGTACAAAGGCCCTATTGCTATTATAAACCTTTAATTTAAAAATCTATAATTAAAGAAGGGCAAATATGTTATTTGAGGCTTGAAGCATTGGTGATTTGGAGACACTCCAGCATTTAACTGTACTTGCTCAAAGTAATAATTTCAGAGGTGAGTAAGTGAAGTGATCAGGCAATGGGTCCAACCAGAACAAAATCCCCCGAGAGATATTGCCTCATATTTAGGGCCTCATTTCTTTGCTTCATCCTAACCACACTGGTAGGATTTGTGTCTCTAAGAACAAAATCTACAAAACTCAAGTAGAAATGGCTTAGGAGATAGGAGGCATCTCAATAGACATATATTTTAATGACCCTTGAATGCTGATTCTGCTTCCCTTGGAATTCTTCAAATTAACCTACTCAATTTTTATCATCAAAATTAATCAAGAGCAGTTATCAAGGGAATCAAAGTCTAATATCTCTCACTTTCTCTACACTTCTGTCTTTTAAAATGAATATTAAAAATGGCTATCATTTATTCAGTGACTATTAGGTGCTAAGCACTCTGCTAAGCACTTTACTTACAAGATCCTTGGCAAGAGTCCCTTAAAATAGGAAAATAATCACCTTATTTTAAGTATAAATGAATTAAGTGTGACAGTTTAAGGTACTCCCTGGATTTGAAATTGAGATCAAATTTAGATAATGTGTCTTCGGGCTTTAAAGCTGCACCATGACTGTGATGTTCTCAAACATACAGATAGAGTTTTTTGGAACTTCAATTTGCTAAAATCCTAAAAGGTCCTGATAGTTCAGAAGACTAGACTTCTAATTCTTTCTCAAACCATGCAAACTCTACCCAGGTGATCTACTTTCTCCTCCTCCAAGCTTCAACTTCTGTCTCTTCAACTGCAACTCCCAAATTTATATTTCTAGCTCTGATCTTTCTTCTGTCTTCCAGAATTATGTTGGCTACTTTATTTTTTATCTTTTGGGTTTTTTTTTAAACTTTTTTTTTTTAAATAATCTTATAGAAGAGTTTCAAAGATAGTTCAGAGAGGCCTCGAGTACCATTCACCCAGTATTCCCTGATGTTGGCATTGTATTTATCTGTAGTTAATGACCACAACTGTGAAATTAGCATTGGTAATTAAATACTATTAACTAAACTACAGATTTTATTTGTATTTCAGCAGGTTTTCACTAATGTCCTTTCTCTATAAGAATCTAATCGAGGACACAACACTCTAGACAGTTTCTCAATCTTCATTTATCGTGACCTTCACAATTTTGATCAGTTACTGTACAGAATACCTATTTTTTGTCTGGTGTTTTCTCATGGTTAGATGGAGTTTATGAACAGTTGGAAAAAACAGCATGGAAATGAAGTGCCTTTCTCATCTCATTTTATGTCTTATTATTCGTGAAGTTCACCTTGATCACTTGGTGAAAGGAGTGTTTTCCAGGTTTCTCCACTATGAAGTTACTATTTTTCTCTTTCCATGTACCGTTTTTTAGAGGTGAGTCCTCCCCACTTAAGGGGAGGATAATTAAGCTTCAATTCCGGAAGGGAAAACTCTGAAAGAATTTTTGAATATATGTTAAAAATACCACAGCAATTAAAAACATTTTGGGGAAGATACTTTGAAGCTATGAAGATATCCTGTTTTGTTTTGTTTTTTAAAAAAGTTTTACCCACTAATTTTAGTATTCACAGTGGATCTTGCATGCAACAATTATTACTGTAGTGTTGTAATGGTTATTTTTTTTAAATTATTTCCCACATCCTTTTCTCATTAACTAGCTGTAATTCTGTAAGGAAGAATTACCATACTTTATTTATTCACTCATTCATTCATTCCGTTCAAGCATTCATTTTTCAATTATGTATATTGGGGTAGACTTGTAGATATATATTTTGGATAATAATTTAATGCTTTCATTATTTTATTGCTCAAATTGTTTCAGCTTTGGCCTTTGGGTGCTCTTCCGTTGTTGGTTCCTGGTATCTTTTCAACATGCGCCCATCCTTTCTTTTTCTCTACTTTCTAGCCACACAAGATTCTCCAGAGCCTTCTGGTATTTCACTGCCCAAGTTCAAGATTCAAATATTTCTCCAAGGAGCCCTAGATTCTTCTTGGACAATGGTATTTAAAGACCAAGAGGTATACTCATTGCTATTGGAGTTTTACTGATTTTAGATCCTCTTGGCAAATATGCTAGGAAATCTGTTCATACATACATGAATCTGTATTTACTTTATCTATCTATCTATCTATCCATCTATCATCTACCTACCATCTATCCAGTCTATCAATCAAAAGAAATATGAATTCATTCTGATATCTCTCACTCTGACATACCACCTCAGGGTGCATTCTAGCCTTTTCTACCTTGCTAATTTTTAACTTTTTTCTTTACAAGGAGAAACCTGGCTCTCATTATCTATAACATATTTGCTTGTCCAAATTTTGTATACATATAAAGTAGTCAGAATTGCTGACTTGGACTTCTGTGAAAACAAAAACAAAAACAAAAACTACCAATCAGAGTAAACTGTTTGTGTACAGTTTTCTTTTTTACTTTTAAGCCTAACAGTATTTAGTCAAAACACTGTTTTACAAATTTTTTTAGGTTAGTTTATTCCTTCCCCATCCTTTTCAGTGTGCATATCTTATATATCTATAATACAGTTAGATTCCTTCTTCACAATCTGTATATTTCCTCTTGGGTTCTCCTACCATCCTTGTTGTTTTATCCTTTCTATTTTTAAAAAGATTTATATAGAATGTATAAATTATGAGTACATCTCAGTGACTTTTTTACAGTGTATACATAGATATAATTTCAGTCAGTTCAAGATATAAAACATCACTGGCACACATACAGTCCCCCTTAGGACTCTCCCAGTCTTTACTTACCAAAAAGTAATTTTTTTTTTCCATCTCTGTAACGATGGGCTAGCTTTGTGGGTTTTTTTAAAGATTTTTTTATTTATTTATTTTAGAAAGAGAGACAGAGATAGCGACAGATAGTGAGAGAGAGCTTTCTGTGTTTTTGAACATGCTGTAGATTTATTTTCCCCTCAATATTATGTTTATTTAATCCATTCATGTTGTGATGTGTAGGAGTAGCTTGTTCTTTTTAATTTCCCTATGGGATTCTTTAATCAAATTTATTGAGGTATAATTCACAAACAATAAAATGCATCTATTTTTTAAACATACAGTTTGAGTTTTGACATATGTATGCCTTCATGTGATCCCCACCCTATTCAAGATACAGAACACTCACATCATCACAAAAAGTTCTCTCTTGCCACCTTCTCCCTCCATTCTATGTCTCATTAATCTCATTTCTTACCAAATTGGTCATTTTGTAACATTGATTTCTTCATGCTGCTCCCTGACTTTCAAACCTTTCAGTACTTCTACATTGCTTTCAAGATAAAAAGGGATCTTCTGAATGACCTTTTATGTTCTACCTGAGTTGACTTTTGCTTGCTGTCACTTGTTGCTCTCCTATTCACTGTCATGTCCTTCCAGCTACTTACAATTCCATGAATGTCCTAAGATTTTTATTTCATGCCTTCGTACATGCATGAAGCTGTTTAAGTCAAGAGTATCTGTCCATTCCCTCCCCATCCCTGATGATTCAATTGGATGATTTGTTTACCCCTTAGAACTAAACTGCTATCCTTTCTTACGCTTGTGTCAGATGATGGCCCTCAGATATGCACCCATAACACTCATCTCTGTCAAAAAGCTTATTGAAGACTATTTTTGTCAATTTCAGTTTTATATTATATATTATACCATAAAATTTGCTTTTTAGGATGTTTACTTCTAAGAATATTTACACATGTATAGATTCATGTATTACTGCCATAATTAAGATAAAAAAGTTCAATCATTTCAAAAAATTCCTTCATAGGAGCACTTTATAGTCTCTCTCTTTCTTCCTCTAGGCCCTGGCAATGACTGATCTGTCCTCCAATACTGGTACTTATCTTTATGAGAATGTTATATAAATGGATCCAACACTATGTAATCTTTTTAGTTTGGCTTTGAAACTCATCCAAGTTAGTGCATGTATGTTCATTAAATCTTTATATAAATCCTGCAATAAAATTTAAAAAGATATTGTTTTATACAAAGTTTTTTAAGTAAGAGAAGAAAACAGAAAAAAAATGTATGTATGTATCCTTTATAATTGTCTAGTCATTTTTGCTAATGTTTTATATTCTTTATAGAATCAAGTCATCATCTAGAATTAATTACTGTTTAACTTTCCTTTAGAGAAATACATCCAGTATTTGACTTCCAGTAACAAATCCTCTAAGTCTTTTTTATATGGAAATATTATTTTGCCTTCTTTTTTTTTCTTTTCTTTTTTTAGAGAGAGGGAAGGTTGGGGAGGGGCAGAGGGAGAGTTAAAAAAATCTTAAGCAGGCTCCACACCCATCCCAGAGCCAGACATGGAGCTCTGTCTCACAACCCTGAGATCATGACCTGAGCTGAAATCAAGAGTCAGACCCTTAACCAACTGAACCACCCAGGCACCCCTTGCCTTCATTTTTGAAGTATAGTTTTTCTGGTAATAGAATTGTTGGTTGACTCTATTTTTCCTTTCTTTCAATACTTGGTCTTTGCCTTTGCTTTGATTACTAATTTTGATGAGAAATCAGATACTAATCTCATTATGGTTTTTCCTTGTATATAATGAGCCATTTTGCTATGGCTGTTTGCAAGATTTTTTCTTTGTCTTTCAACACTTTAATTATGATGCATCTAGGTGTGAATATCTTTGTGTTTACCCTACTTGGAATTCATTCAACTTCTTTCATATTAGACTAATGTTTTTCATCAAATTAGGGAAGTTTTGGTTATTATTCCTTGGATTAACTTTTCTGTTTCCTTCTGGGGAAGAATCTACTTACATGTTCTTTCAGGTTGTTAGCAGAATTCTGGTACTTGTGCTTGTTGAACTGAAGTCCCTATTTCATTGTTGGCTGCCAGCTGAGGGCCACTTTCAGCTCACAGGGCCACCCACATCCCTTGCCATATAATCCCTACCATTTTTAAAGCCAGCAATGGATAATATCTCTTGCATCAAATCAGTCTCATGCTTCACATGTCTGACCTTTTCTGTTACTGCTACTTCCAAACTTAAAGGACTCATGTTATTAAGTAGGGCTGCCTGTTTACATTTCTTAAAGTCTACTGTTCCATATAATTAAAATCTATCATATTCATATTCTTGGGGACTATGCAGGGTTTGTATACCAGAGATTGAGATCTTGGTGGCCATTTTAGAATTCTTTTTACTACCATGTCCTTACTGATTGTAACTACTTGTTTTATAATTATGAGAGGAGTATTGAAGTATGTGATATATAAAATGGATTTGTCTATGACTCTTTTAATTTCTTTCAGTATTTGTCTCATATATTTTGATGCATTAGTGTTAGTTACATACACATTTAGAATTTTTATTTTGTCTTGGAGAATCAGTGCAGTTATTGTTATATAATATACCTTTTTATCCCTGATGATGTTCCTTGTTTTAAAGTTTAGTTTAATATCAGTATTGCTAATCTAGTGTTATTTTAGTTGGTATTTGCATAATCTGTGTTTCTCCATTTCTTAATTTTTTTAACTACCCATGTTTTTATACTTAATGCATGTTTCCACAGACTGTATGTATTTGGGGCTTGGTTTATTTTTTCAAGATGACAATAGCTGTCTCTTAACTTGTATGTTTAGACAATTCACATTCAAAGTCATTATTCAGGGCGCCTGGGTGGCTCAGTTGGTTAAGCGACTGCCTTCGGCTCAGGTCATGATCCTGGAGTCCCGGGATCGAGTCCCGCATCGGGCTCCCTGCTTGGCAGGGAGTCTGCTTCTCCCTCTGACCCTCCTCCCTCTCATGCTCTCTGTCTCTCATTCTCTCTCTCTCTCAAATAAATAAATAAAATCTTTAAAAAAAAAAGTCATTATTCATATGTTCGAATTAAACATCTTAGGTTCTAAAAGAATTTTTTATGTTCTTTTTTCTTTGTTTCTGCTTTATCTTGGGTTAGTTGAATACTTTTTATGATTACAATTCATCTCTATTTCCTTATTTATTATACATCTATTTAAAATAAACTCATTGTTTATTTAGGGATTATAGCATACATTTTTATTAATATATCTACTTTAAACTAACATTATACCACTTCATGGGTAGTGTAAGGGCTTTACAATGTATATTCATAATTCTTCCCTCTCTACTTCTGTGCAATTTTTTTTTAACTTTTATCTATGTTATAAAATACACACGATACCTTCCTACTATCTTGCTTTTGAATGCCATTTTTCTATTATATCAATTAAAAATAGAAAAGAAAATAAATTTTATATTCATTTTACATTGACTCATTCGTTTTCCAGTGCTCATTGTTTTTAATTGTAGACCAAATTTCTGATGGGTGTCATATTCTGTATCTTTTAACCTTGACTAAAGAATAGATCAATAAAAATGAAAATATTTCTCCTTAGTTTTTGAAGGATTATTTTACTGGCTGTAGAATTCTGGATTAACAAGTTTTTTGTTGATTTTATGTTTTCCTTTGTTTTGGTTTCATTTCTTTGTGTATTTTTCTTTTAACACTTTGAAGATGTACCTCCATCATCCCCTGGCTAGCATGGGTTTTCATGAGAAATTTGTTATAATTCTTATCTTTGTTCCTTTTGTAGTAGATCTTTTTTCTCTATCTGCTCTCAAGATTTTCTCTTTGTGACTTCCAGCAGTTTGAATTTGATAACAGCTAATAATTTTTTTTCAGTGTGATAGTTTATTCACTTTTGTTTCATTTTTTTGTTGTCATTGTTGTTTTGGTTTTTATCTTCTTTGATATTCTCTAATCTACTTGGATCTCTGGTTTACTGACTGGAATTAATTTTGGTAAATCCTTGGATGTTATTTTTCAAACAATTATTCTTCCTCATTCTCTTTCTTGCCCCACTTTCTGGCTCTGATTATACATATGTTTGAACATTTGGCATTGTCCCAAAACTCTTGGGAGTTCTATTATTATAGTGTTTTTAGTCTTTTATCTCTTTGTGATTTAATTTGGGTTATTTTATTGAACTATTTTCAAGTTCACTTATTCTTTCCTTAACTGAGATGAGTCTACTGATAATCTCATTAAAGACATTCTTTTTCACTATTATGGTATTAATCGTAGATAGTTTACATTTCTTCTCTTGCTGTTTTAACAAGATTAGTTCCAAGCATGAATCATGTTCTACTGCTTTTGAGAGAATTTGTATGACCTTATTCCTATGCCTCCCAGTTTGTTGAAAGCCAGACATCTTGTGTAGGATCACAGTATTTGGAGGTGAACATGCCTGTCCTTCTGCTAGCCCTTTAGTGTAAATCTTTGTGTTAATCAAGTCAGAAACTTGATTAGATTTTATACTTAATGTTGCTTTGATTGTCTTCAGTCTATCACATGTTTCTAAGTCCTCTAGTACAGTGAGTCTCAACCAGAGAAGAACTCACCCCCACCCCACCCTCCAACACACACACCCAGGGAACATTGGACAATGTGTGGAGACGTTTTTGGTTTTACGCTGGGTTTGAGGGTTCTTTTGGCATCTAGTAAGAGGAGGCCAGAGATGCTGTTCAACATCCTGCAATGCATAAGACATCCCCCCTTCCATATACACACAACAAAGAATTAGTCAGCCCAAAATACCAGTAGTGCTGAGGCTGAGAAACCTTGCATTGGTGAGAACTTGTGTTTAGACTGTGGGTTTGTTTTCCCAAAGTTATTTCCTCAATATCTATCCTCTTTTCCTTTGGTTTTTGTCTTCATTAGCTATGCTCCAGAAAGAATCTGTCTCTTGTAGTTCTTCAACTATATTTAACTGTTGTTTAAACTTATGCTTGTTAGCTTGCCAGTGGGCGGGAGAGAAGAAGACCTTCTCTGATGTTCTGAGTATGCTTTAGTTTTAGTAAGGCACTCTGTCCTGGATCACAGAGATATGGCCTTTACAATTGCCCTTGAACCTCCTCCAGGGGTTGTGCTTGTTTTGTTTGCTTGTTTGTTTTTCTTTTCTCTTTCCATAACTACAATGAGAAAGATACCCTAAGACTCTACTCACTATTTATTAAGGCTCTTTAGGAGAAGTAGAATGGGTGGGTCTAGTTGGCAGTGGATACTGTTCTACCTCTGCCCCCCTGCAAGAGGGCTTCTTCTTAGCATTTTCCCTAGTATTCTCTGTGAGATCTGGTTGGATTTGTGGAAGAAAAGTCTGCAAAAATAGTGCAACTTCCCTTCCCCCTATATCTTTGGTGCCCATTACTTTATACTTTCATGCTAGCTCACATCCAGCCTTTAGCCATTTTTTTTTTTTTTACTATTAGCTATAACTTCTTACCTATTTATATGCCATCTAGTGTTTTCTGCCCAAGTCAGTGAATGCACAGGTCTTTTTCTCCTTGAAAGAGTCCCTCTTTCTCCAAGTTTCAGCTTACTTAGTTAGTTATCCTGTGATCTCAGTTCTTGATAGGCTAAATAAAAGTCATTAATATGAAAGTTGTCCAGTCTTTTCTTTTTGCTTACAAAGTAGAATACTGCTTTTTCCATCTCTTTAAGTTTCTAAACTGAAAATGGAAGTCTATGCCCCAAATTTTTATAGAACTGTACTTGGATGTACTATAAGTATCTCAAACTTAACACGATTCAACCACATTTTATTTTTGTTATCTACAAAGTGTTCTTCCCTCAGTTTCCTTATTACTTAAATTCTGCCTATTTGTGCCACCTAGTCTCACAAACCAAAAATCTAGAAGGCTTCCTTGCTTTACATGGTGTTTCATTCTCTAAAAGACAATGATGCTTATATCGTGGTAAATGTTGAAGAAAATAGAGAGAGAAGAAACATTTAAGTGTCTCTTGTTTGCATCAATTTTTATACTATCACTTTGGCCAAAAAAATTCCTATGCCAAATCACAGAATCAGAATAGAAGGGTACTACCAAAGAATGTGCATACTGAGAGGTATGAAAGTGAGACCCATTAGTGCAATAAATCTACCACCCACATTAAAGTTTGAAAAACACTGGTCTAATTGCCTTCTACTTTTTTTTGGAAGTTCTGTATTGTGATCTATATTGATTGCCCATGTAATAAAACCATAAACACTACGTGGTGCTGTTTGAAACGCAAAACTTACAAAACAAGTGTGATATGAGTCTCTCCAGGCAATCCCCTGGAAAGGTTTGCTTAAGCCAGACACACCATGATACACTGTGCGTTATGCTGCAGAATAGAGACTGTGGTCTCCTGCTGTATTGCATATTTACACAGCCTTTAGGAGGGGCAGTTCTCTCTGATGTTCCAGCTCATCATTGACTACCCAGGGAAGATCTACCAGTATCACAAACTCAATTTGAAACGTGGTATCTATTAACTTCATTCCTCAGCTAAAATTGAGACAATGAGAAGTTATTTAAAAAAAAAAAGAAGTTATTTTAATATTCTGTTAAGTGAAGGAAGGGTCAAGCTAGGTATAAAAAAAAGCTATAGGGTAGGATCAAAATTCTTCTGTGAGTAAGATATAAATCATTTGAGTTTATCTTATTTATATCATGCCTTTAGGTCTTAATTTCTTGGTCACATATTGTCATCATTTCACCTTCTTTTTCTTTTAATGGTTAGGTGTAGAAAGTATGATTAAGTGCATCTGAACAAATACATTGATATATGTGTGTGTGCATGTATGTGTGTTCCTATTAGCATTCTGAGCCCATCATGGCTTATAGGATCTAAATCTCTCTATTCACTGGGTCATATCAATTGCCCAAGTCAAATAGACTTTGATAGAAGTGATGAATCTAAGCCAGCAAATAAACCACTAAGTAGAATGGACCTCTGTATTATTGGAGAGACCGCATTAGAACTTCTATTCCTGCTACCTCCGAGTTTATGTGATTCCTCAAATTTTATCTTTTCCTTTTTCCTTTATAAGGCATGGTACAAGGGAAAGACAAAATTCCTTAGGAAAAGCTTGGGTTGCTGTTCCCAAAATAACCTATACTCTGTGATAATACGCAAAAAATTAATTTTTTCGTAAACCTAGCTCCACTCCTCTGTATTAAGGGAAAGATAATATATGCAAAAGAGTAATTTTTTTTAAAGATTTTTATTTATTTATTGAGAGAGAGAGAGAATGATAGAGAGAGAGCATGAGAGGGAGGAGGGCCAGAGGGAGAAGCAGACTCCCTGCTGAGCAGGGAGCCCGATGCGGGACTCGATCCCGGGACTCCAGGATCATGACCTGAGCCGAAGGCAGTTGCTTAACCAACTGAGCCACCCAGGCACCCCAGCAAAAGAGTAATTTTTAAATAATAATGACTGAATCAGTTCAAAACACTATTATCATTTATCACAGACCCTATGTCCATATTTCTTAACATTTCAGGAACTCTGAAGTTAAGACTGAGATGTGTTGGAGTTTAGGTGGCAATGCTTCCCACTCCTTTTCTTGGTATAGCATGAAGTAATACTGCACCTTACAATTGATAGTATGTTTGAATCATTGAAAAAAAGTTAATTATTAGGGGTGCCTGTGTGGCTCAGTCTGTTGAGCATTTGACTCTTGATTTCACATCAGGTCATGATCTCAGGGTCGTGGGACCAAGTCCCATGTCAGGCTCTGTGCTCAGCACAGTCTGCTTAAGACTCTCTCCCTCTACCCCTCCCCCCCATTCGCATGTGCTTGTATGCATGCTCTCTTTCTAAATAAACAAATAAAATCTTTAAAAGAAGTATAATTATTATAAATTCCAGTATTTCAAAGTGCAGTTTCTCATGAAAGAAGTCTTTATAAAAACTGAATGTAAAAAGCATTCCTATTTAGAAACCATAGGTTGAGAAGCCCCCCCCCAAATTGAAATGAGAAACCCATTCATGCAAGCATAGCCAGTCTTATTTCTTGGCAAGTACAGTATGATTCAATACATTTAATAGCATGAAATAAAATGAAAGGTTTACATTCTCATTTTGCTTTAAGATACTAAGTATCATATGGTAATATGTCCTTTAAATATAAATATACTTATAAATATCATTTTTCAACATTTTTATATTACTTTATTTCTATTTTACTTTTTATTCTCATCAGGACCCTATTATATATTAGGGTAAGCGTGTATTAGTGTATATTACCCCTCTTCTCAGATAGAGAAACTGAGGCCCCCCAAATGAAGTTATGTCCCTTAGCTTATAGTGTGTTAACATAAGTTTAGAATCTGAAATAGGATTTGATTCCTAAATCCATTTTCTTTCTACTAGACCAGGCCTAATTTTTTCCTACTGGACTCCAGAGGCACTAAAAGCCTAAATCAGAGGCTTTTGACTTACTTCTGAGCAATAACAACCAAAAGTTCAAAGGAAAAGAAGAAACAGTAATGTTTCATGTAGGAAAAATTTGGAACTCTCTTCCTGATCTGCATTTTTTACCCATTGTCTTTTCTTTGTATGAAATCAGGTAAAATCCTTTTATCCTATTAAGGCAGTCAGCATCCTTCAGTAACCCATAAGCACTGATTCTGTATCAATTATTGGCCCATGGCCATGGAATCGGCAAAAATACCAAGAACAAAGTCTACATGTCTGGAAAGACAGAGCTGTTTCTATGGCACCATGCTGCTTCTCATTAGAATAATAAGAAAGTACAACACTCATATTTTATGTATACTGTATTTTCTCTCCACAAATCCAGTGCAGCCAAATTTCCCTCAATAATTGAAACAAATTTTGTTGGCTTTTGCTACACATTTATTTTGATTTCATATATGTTAAATGCGTTTATGATATGACTCCCATGTGCTGCCCTTCAATGAACACACAAGCATTTTCTTTGTTTTGTTGACAAATGCTTACTTGACTTTCAAAATCTAAGTCAAGATTAGAGTAGAACTGTCTGTACACCTTCAATCATCAGCTTTTAACTTTTAATCTCCAATATGAGAGTTGATTTTATCAAATTCCTTATTTATGATATGCAGTCATCATTGGTCTACACAAAGCCTCTTTTTGTGTTTTACTTATTATTGTCTTTACCTAATCTTCATTTTTATTCTATCCTCTTTCACTGGCTCTGACTTTCATGTCAAATGTCTTTTATATATATATGCCTTCTAAAACATATAGTAATTCTTTATGTATATATTTAATTCATAAAAATTTTATTGAGCTATTGATAGAATTATGTTTATTTTTTTAAGATTTTATTTATTTATTTGACAGAGAGACAGAGAGCACAAGCAGGGGGAGCAGCAGAGGGAGAGGGAGAAGAAGACTCCCCACTAAGCAGGGAGCCCGATGCGGGGCTCGATCCCAGGACCCTGGGATCATGACCTGAGCTGAAGGCAGACGCTTAACCGAATGAGCCACCCAGACGCCTTTAGAATTAGAACATTAGAATGTTTCTCACCTTTTTATTATACAAGACTTTTCAAATTCTGTCCAGGTTGCCAAATATATTTTTAGGGTTTTAATGTTAACTTTTCTTTGGTGTTATGGACTAAATTGTGTCCCCAAACAAACATTTATATTTTGAAGTCTCCTCCCCTCCTATCTCAGAATGTAACCATATTTGGAGAGGCTTTGTTTAATTGTGATCTAACTGACATATAACATTATATTAGCTTCAGTGGTACAGTGTAATAAGTCAGTACATGTATGTGTTGTGAGATGATCACCACAATAAGTCTAAGTAACAAACCATCACCGTACATGGTTACAGTATTTTTTCTTCTTGTGATAATAACTTTTGAGATTTATTCCCTTAGTAACTTTTAAATATACAATACATAATTATAACTATAGCCATTAAGAAAGTCTCTAAAGAGATTATTCAGTTAAAATGAGACCCTTAGGACGGGGTCCTTGTAATATGACTAGTGATCTTATAAGAAGAGGAAGAAATACCAGGGGTATGTAGGCACAGAGCTACATTAAGAAGCAGCAAGAGGGTGGCTGTCTACAATCCCAGGGAGAAAGGCCTTGGAGAAACCAACCCCGCTGGCACCTTGGACTTCCAGGTTCCAAAACTGTGAGACAGTGAGGTTCCGTTTAAGCCACCCAGTCTGTGATGTTTTGTTATGGCAGCTCTAGGAAACAGATACATGTGGTATTTCATTATATGTATGGATTCTACACACATATGCATCCAAACACATATCTAATGTCACTCATATCTCCAGCTCTAATAATAATGGTTACTTCAGTTATAAACAACTCTCTGTAACCACAAATAGTGCTGCAACAAATTCATATATAGCCTCCCTGCAGGGGGTTCTCTAGGGCATATTTCTAAGAAATGAAAAGCAGAATGCTAGGAATGCACAATCTGTATTTCACTAAGTATGGCTGGTTGGCTCACTTAAATGGAAGCATCATGTTATCCTCCTTCCAGCAGCACATGAGATTCCCTTTCTCTCCGTAAGATAGCCAAATTAGTAACGTTTGGGAACCCAGTGTAGAACAACCTGAAGGATGTCAAAATGTGATGTCCATTTTGATCTCATTGTTTTAATAAGTATTTCTCTGATTATTAGTGAGAATGCTCATATCCTTCAATACTTTTGACTCTTTGGTGGTAATTACATTCAAATAGTTTGTCTTTTTGTTTGTTTCCCTTTTTCTGATTCATTTGCAGCTGTTCATTTTTTCAGATTATGTACTCTTTATTGAGTTTATGCATTGGAAATACCTTCTTTTAGCCTATCAGTTGTATGTTGACTCTGAATATTTTATCCATTATGTCTGATATAGTTAAGTCCATTGAATTTTTCACTCATGGTTTATGATTTGATTTATGTCTTTACCCCCAAATTACAGAGATACTATACATTTTTCTATTATATTTTGAATTTTATCTTTTAAATCTAAGGCTTAATTAAACTGAATTTGAGCTTGATAAATGAGAAAAGGAGAAATCCATATCTTTTTTTCCCACATATACCATGACAATAATTCCAACAACATCCACTGTATACATATACACATACATATGCACATACCTCAATCTCCTTTTGATTCCATTACCTATGAATTATGTTTGCACTATGTGTGTGTGTGTGTGCACGCACACACTTTTACAATGGCTTTGTATATTATCCTAATATTGATAAGGTAGAATGAGGTCTACATTTTTTCTCACCTATTTTAAAATTGACTTAGCTATTCATGAACCTTTATTCTTTCACATAAAGTTTAGTTTAAGCTTCTCAAATTCTTCTAAAGTCAATTGTTATTTCTTTTAAGAAGTATTAAATTTATGCATTAATATCTTTATGATATTAAGTTATCATCTCTAAACCTATATATCTGCATTTAGTCTTGTCTTTTATATCCTTTAATATACTTTAATATGTTCTCTATAAAAATCTATGCATTATTTGTTAACTTAATTTTCAGCAACTTTATTTTCTATTATATTATCGATTTAGTTAGCTATCCTTTTGTAGATACTTTCTATACACTTTTGCAAATTGATCTTGCAATCAACTACCTTAATACAATTTTTTCTTAGTTCTAATAGGTTTTTTTATTCCATCGTATCTCATATGTAAATGATATCATTAAAAATAATATATATATATTTTACAATCATTAATAGATATATATATAAATATATAGGGTATATATGTATATATATATACACCTCACTGTTTTAAAAGGATCTTAAATCTATCCATTCTATATATGTTTATGTATAGATAATATATATGCATATAGATAGATACATACATACATAGAGATAGATCTGTAGATAGCTGTATCTGAATCAATATTTATCTATTAAAGAGAAAGAGAGGGATGCCTGGGTTTAGCATCTGCCTTTGGCTCAGGTCAAGATCCCAGGGTCCTGGGATCAAGTCCTGCATTGGGCTCCTTGCTCAGTGGGGAACCTGCTTCTCCCTCTGCCTGATGCTTCCCCTGCTTGTGCTTTCTCTCTCTCTCTCTCACAAATGAATAAATAAAATCTTTTTTAAAAAATAAAGAGAGAGATATAAGCATATATATGGATTTATACAGATAGAAATACAAATTCATGCATGTTTATATACACATACATGTAGATAAATAAATATTATACATCTTGATAGAGATAGATATGTTGACTTTTTTCAGTTTTTTTATTATTATGTTATGTTAATCACCATATATTACATCATTAGTTTTTGATGTAGTGTTCCATGATTCATATATTGACTTTTTATTATTTTATTATATACATGTTTTTAGGATATAAAGCAGTTCATCTTGGTATATTATTTTTAGTACAAAATTGTGTTATTTTAGGAAATACATTATTTAGGAATTTTTACATATATAATCAGGAATAAAACAAGTTTTTAATCTACTTTCTCTGAATTATTCTTATCTAATATTGTAAACAAAGTTATATTAGCCTCACAAAAAGGTTGGGCAATGCTTTGCCTCTTCGGGAACAACGTGTATAAGGAAAAAATTATTATTCTTTAAATTGGCAGAATTCAACCCTTCAGTCATCTGGAGCATGGATTTTACTGGAGAAATATAATTGATTAAAATGTTAATTTCTTTAATTTTTGATATATCTAAGTTTTATTGTTCCTCTTTCTTTAAAGTTAACATTTTATACTTTATGACAAATTTATCTATTTTTTTCTTAGTCTGAAAATATATTGGGTGTCATTGTAGTATTTCAATTATTTGTTACTATGATGGCATGTGAAGTTATTTCTTATTTTATTTTGAATTTGTTTCATTTGAATCATCTTTTTTTTTTTACCTCCTTTTACTTGGCAGCGGTGCCTCTAGATTTTCTAAATCATTTTTAATGACTAGTTTGACTTTGAAATTGTCAATCTTTTGTTTTCTTCTTTATTGATTTCTGCCTTTATCTTATGATCTTCTTTCTTCCTGTTGGGTTTTATTTAGGTTCTCTCTTTTTAGATATTTTAGTTTATTTTTAAATTTTAGTTTATTTTTAATTTTTTTGTTTACTTATAACTAAATTTGAAGTGCCCTGTAAGAACTACTATTTTAGCTGTGTTTTCATAGATTTTAGTCATTAATAATTTTATGTCATTTGACTCTAAGATTTTCACAATTTAGTTTTATTTGTTTTATTTTTTAAAAGATTTATTTACTTATTAGAGAGAGAGCACATGAGAGTACATGCAAGTGGTGGGAGGGGCAGAGGGAGAGAATCCTCAAGCAGACTCCCCACTGAGCCTGGAGCCCTGGGGGCGGGGGGGACAGGTTGGTGGGGGAGACGGGATTCAAATCCCAAGATCCCATCAAGATCATGACCTGAGCCAAAATCAAGGGTCTGATGCTCAGTCGACTGAGCCACCCAGGTACCCCTCACAATTTAGTTTTAAATTCCTGTTTCATTCAAATATTATTTAATAGTAATATTTCAATTTAAATTCATGTACATATTAAATGCTAGATTATGCTTACTAACTAATAGTCCCATTGCATGTTGGTTAGAGAACATACTTTAATTTTTGACATATTTGCTATATCATTTATGACTGAAGACATGATCAGTGTTCATAAATGATCCATGTATTTTTGGGCATAATGACCAATCTCTTAGGTAAAAATTTTCTATATGTATAAATATGCCTACATAAATATAGTTTGATAAAATTATATTAGTTTGTTGCCAACATATATGAAGAATGTTTGTGCTTCTTAATCATGGTATTCTAATAATCAATGTACTTAATGTTTTCTCTCTATTTAAAATCTGTCAGGTTCTGAAAATTTTATGACAAAATATCAAACTAGAATTGCTGATTTGTTTGTTTCCTCTATAACTGTCAGATTTTTGGTTTCTGTTTTTAAGTTATTTTGTTAGATATTTATATATTCATAATGATTATATCTTTCTGATTGTATTTTTCATATTACCACTATATAATACCCTTTCATAGTTATATTTTTAATGAAAAATTTTGCATTTTACATACAAATTAATGCATTTTGTTGTTTGCTTTTTATATTTTATTCTGATATATAATTTTCTGGGTTTTGTAGCATTTTTATTTGTAGTATTTCTCAATAATTCTCAAAATTTCAGATTTTTTGTATTAATGCAAATATAGTTCCCTGGCTTTTTTGGGGGGGACCTATACCCTATTTTTATTTAATAGCATTACTGTTACACCAGGACTTATTTCTACCTTCTTACTTATTATAAATATTAACTATGCTTCTTTCTTCTACTTTCTTCCACTAAACAAACCAAATTCATTTCTTGAGAGTAACCATTCAATGTTCGAAGCTTCTGTGAGTTTACTTCAGTTGTTTGTTTCTTTTAATGTTATGGGTATCCAGTATCTCCCGTTGATTTGTCTTTCTACCTAGCTTCTTGGTGTAATTCATATTTTCATATCCTTCTCTGTCTTCCTATAGATAATGACTATTCAAATTTTTGTTTATTCATCACACTAATTCTACTTAATATGGCATAGTTATTCAGTTTGATGTTATTATTACCCAGCAGTTGCACCTTTCAGCTGTCTTAACAATTTTTCTGAAAATATCAACTCCATTCACTGGAAATATGTCCCTCAGGTTCTAGGGAGTGAGCTTTACCACTACACACTTAGCAACCCACTCCAGCCACCTTCTCCAACACATACCACCTAATGCTTGCCTTTAGGAAGTTAAGAGTACTCATTTTTCAAAAAATAATAAAAGTAAAAATAAGTAAAAATTCCTGCCTTGCCCCACAGGGTATATTTTCTAGGGACAAGATAACTCAAGAACTAGAATATTTTTCTGAATCTATAGAAATCTGTACCCCAATCCAACCAGTCCGGGAGAATATCCCTGACCTGATCTAAGTTGATGCTGCTCTTTCTAGGATATTGGGGCAAGTGGTGCCACACTAACAGCAATGTGGGAGCAAGACATGAGCAAAGCTGTAAAGCTCATCCTTTTCTTATTTTTTGACTAGAAGTTCTTGTTAAAAGACTTCACATTTGTCACCTCCTTCCCTTCCATCTCTCAGTGGCAAGCAACCACCTCAACCCGACAGAGATTTCATATTTTCTTTCTCATATCTCAAAATCAACATTCTTCTATGCAATTTCAAGGTTGATTTTAGAGAAAGCCAACAACTCATGGTATTTTTTCCATATCAGAAATGTGAACCTGGCAAAAACTTCTGCAGGAGCCATCCTTTCTGTATGAGAGAGAGAGAGAGAGAGAGAATGTGTGTGTGTGTGTGTGTGTGTGTTTCTGCCATAGCTTTCAGCTTTAAGTGTCAATATCAACTCATCTTTATCGATGTGTTTCATGATAACATGAAAACAAACCTAAATACATAACATTTTTTTTCCTGACGTGTCAGAGTTTTTCTTAACTATGGATTTTCCAACATGTGCATACCAAACAAAAGTAAAGCAAGATATAAACATTCTTAACTTTACTCTCTCCAAGCAGGACAGAGAGATCTCCCACAATCCCTGCCTTCTGCTAGCTCACAAATAGTTGCATGTACATACTTGATTCTGTTCTGAGCTGTATTGTCAGAACATCCTATTAATAATATTATCAAAGTAGCCTGACTATGTAACAAACATTTTAATGTCAGTACATCACAGTTACTCCAGAAATGTGAGTCTCTCCTTCATGTATAATGTAACAATCAATTTTAGTGATGTTATAAATACATTTTATTGTCATATTTTAATTTTAGTGATAAATTTAAGGTCCTAAATAAACTTTGAAAGAAGATAATTAATTTCCCTTTAGAGTGATTCTCTTTTATTTCAAAATCAGAAACGTTTTGTAAAATTCTGCTACTTTCCATATACTGAGGACTTGGTAATATCTTGTTGCCAAATAGATCTCATCCTACTTAAGAAAACAAAACAACAACAAAGACACTCATTGTGTGAGATATTTCAGGATATTACTTTCATTCTGTATCTGTTGCCAGTATATTTAAGTTAGTGAAGAAATAATTTGTGCTAATATAAGACAATGTGCTAAATGTGCCAATTTGACCTTTTAACCTAGGTTTAAATCTAGATGACAGAAAGCAAAAACAAAAAAAAACAAAACGCTCTACTAATTGTATGTATATGGGGTCAAAAATAACTCAAGATAGCTGCATTTAGGCAGAAAGTTACATCTATAAGGAGACAAGGAGGGAAGGAAGGAGGAAGTGTTAGGTTGGGGTGGTATATGTTAGAAACAGAGCCAGTAACTATTCCTCAAAGGTAAGGTTTTGTTTTGTTTTGTTTTTTTAAGTAGGCTCCAAACCCAGCGTGGGGCTTGAACTCAAGACCCTGAAATCAAAACCCAAGCTGAAATCAAGAGTCAGAAGCCTAACCAACTGAGCTACCCAGGTGCCCCAGTAAGGTTCTTACCTCGGCTGGCTGACTGGGATTGAACAGGATGTGAATGCAGGGAGGATTTGGAATTAGAAGAAATGCACAGAGTCCAAGGACAGAGAAAAGAAAGGAAGGGCATTGTCCCTTGGCACAAGCAGCCAGTAAAGAAAGGAAGAACCTAAATGTTGGCGGCAGAATGTGTTCTGAGACTAGATCCTGAGGCAAAGGAGTTGATTCTAGTTATAGGAACCATATTTCAAGGAAATGTCCATCCCTATATTTACATGGGAGGACAACCTTGAATGGAGAAATCTTGGCTACTTTTCTGATTCCTTGTCCTTTTCATAGGGACTATCTATATTTAGTTGTTGTGGGGGAAAAACCTCATTTCATTGAAATGTAAGCATTACAAAAAATGAGTAAACAAAACAACCATCAGAAGATACATACTAAGGTAAGAAAAATGGGGGGAAATTAGAAAATATAGCCATAATGTGGCTATATTTATAAACTATATATAATATTATAAACTATATAGGCTATACATGAGAAAGGTAAACATGCTAAAACAGAAGTAAAGAAAGGTAATATTTCTTTAGGTAAAGGTAAAGAAAGAAAGGAAAAATGCTAGGTGTTTAAGACAGAAAATAGCATTCAGTGTGCATAAGAGGAATACATGAGTCCAAAACAATAAAACAATGAAATCCTCAAATGTGTAATTTAAGAAATCTTTCCTGAAAGAAGACTTACAAGTTGAATGTTGATATCATGTTCTAGGGAAATTTGGCTCAGAATAGTTCATTACCAACATATTAATAATATTTTTTAAATATTAGATTAAAAAATAAAGAACACATCTTGTATGCAGCTACACAGTAAACAAAGATTAAGGGCCTCCCAGGAAAACAGGATTGCAATTCTCTATAGCTATAGTCAATGGGGAAGGCGACAGAGAATGCCTTCCAGAGGGGCAAAATGGAGGCCCAAATTTTTATATTCCAATAAACTCTTTTTCAAGTATGAAGACTTATAATAGTTTTGAACCTGAAAGACCTGACAGGATATTGTTGAGATGAATTCTTAGAAATTCATAGAAGGTGAAAGCAAAAGAACTGGTAGATCAAAACAAAAACTTAGATGGGAAAAGGGATGACAGAATAGAATAGAAATGTCAATGATCTGCACATGTTGAAATGACACAGCTAATAAAATGGGGGAAGGGGTTGGAAAGATGAAAAGCAGAATTAAAATTTTCCATTGCCTCATTTATAATAGCTGAAAGTCAAAGATACCACTAGAAACTGATAAATTAAGTAGTAGACTCTTAAGCATATTTAAAAATACAGGGTTAAAGACTAAGAAAAATTATTTTATTTACTAAGATTGAATTGGGAAGGAGAGAATGGGAGTGTGAAGAAGAGAATAAAGCACATTTTGCATTATTTATTCTAAGAAACCAAAGGGTACTTTCTAAAGAAAGAGAAAGCTAAGGGCATTCTATTAAAGTCACCACTAGACAAATCTCTCTAAATTTCAAAATAACTAATAGGGTTGGGGAGACTCACAATGATAGAGTTAAATGTATTTACAAACAACAAATGTGAGAGGAAAAATCAAAGCTTTTGTCTTACCAATACATGAAAATAGATATACCTTATCTCTTTTTTTTTTCTTATACCTCATCTCTTATAAAGATTTTTTTATTGGATCACTAAGCAAAATGCCAGTTTGTTTTGTAGAATAAGAGGCATTCCTAAAGTAAAATTATAAAGAACATAAAAATAATAATTAAGAGTATGAAAGCATAGTTCTATTTTTAACTTTTGAGGAACCTCCATGCTGTTTTCCACAGCGGCTGCACCAGTTTGCATTCCCACCAGCAGTGTAAGAGGCTTCCTTTTTTCCCACATCCTCGCCAACACCTGTGGTTTCATGTGTTGTTGATTTTAGCCATTACAAGAGGTGTGAGGTGATATCTCATTGTAGTTTTGATTTGCATTTCCCTGATGATGAGTGATGTTGAGCATCTTTTCCTGTCTGTTGGCCATCTGTATGTCTTCTTTGGAGAAATGTCTGTTCATTTCTTTTGCCCATTTTTAATTGGATTATTTGGGTTTTGGGTGTTGAGTTTTATAAGTTCTTTATGTATTTTGGATACTAACCCTTTATTGGATATGTCATTTGTAAATATCTTCTCCCATTCAGTAGGTTGCCTTTTAGTTCAGTTGATTGTTTCCTGTGCTGTCCTTATTTTGATGTAGCCCTAGTAGTCTATTTTTGCTTTTATTTTCCTTGCCTCAGGAGATGCATCTAGAAAAGATGTTGCTACAGCAGAGGTCAGAGAAATTACTGCCTGTGCTCTCCTCTAGAATTTTTGTGGTTTCAGGTCTCACATATTTAGGTCTTTAACCCATTTTGAATTTATTTTTGTGTGGTGTAAGAAAGTGATCCAGTTATATTCTTTTGCATGTAGCTCTCCAGTTTTCCCAACACCATTTATTGAAGAGACATTCTTTTTTTCATTGGATATTCTTTCCTGCTTTGTCAAAGTTTAATTCACTGTATAATTGTGGGTTTACATCTAGGTTTTCTGTTCTGTTCCATTTATCTGTGTGTCTGTTTTTGTGCCAGTACCATACTCTTTTGACTATCTAACATGAAGTCTGGAATAATGATACCTCCAGCTTTGCTTTGCTTTTTCAAAATTGCTTTGTCTATTTGGAGTTTTTTTTTTTGGTTTCATATAAATTTTAAGATTATTTTTTGTTCTAGTTATGTGAAAAATACTGTTAGGATTTTAATAGGGATTGCTTTAAATGTGTGGATTTCTTTGGGTAATATAGACAATTGAACAATACTACCCTGTGATCCAGTAATCACATTACGAAGTATTTACTCAAAAAATCCAAAAACACTAATTCAAAGGGATACATGCAT
This sequence comes from Neomonachus schauinslandi, assembly GCF_002201575.2. NCBI lineage: Eukaryota > Metazoa > Chordata > Mammalia > Carnivora > Phocidae > Neomonachus > Neomonachus schauinslandi. Next base: position 33,695,037 of record NC_058416.1, on the reverse strand, counting down.
CCATATTTTATAGCAGCATTACTTGCAATAGCCAAATTGTGGAAGCAGCCCAAGTGTCCATGAACAGATAAAGAAGATGTGGTATATATACACAATGGAATATTATTGAGCTATAAAAAGGAATGAAATCTTCCTATTTGCAATGGCATGGATGGACCTAAACAGTGTAATACTAAATAAAATAAGTCAGAGAAAGATAAATACCATATAATTTCACTCATATGTTAAAAAGTTAAAAGAGAGAGAGAGACAAACTAAGAAACAGACTCTTAACTGTAGAGAACAAAGTGATGGTTACCAGAAGGGAGGTAGGGGTAGGTGGGGGATGGATGAAATAGGTGATAGTGATTAAGGAGTGCACTTGTGATGAGCACTGGGTGATGTATGGAAGTGTTGAATTACTATATTGTATGCCTGAAACTAATATTACAGTGTATGTTAACTAACTGGAATTAAAATCAAATAAAATGAAATAACACATTTAAAAAGGTATATGAAAGCATAGACATGACAAAATTTCCATCAGGTAAATGCAAAGAAAATAAAAGAAGGAATTATGTTCTTAAAGTGAAGCAAGGTAGAATACAGACAAAAACACATAAAATAAGATGAGGCAGGGTATAATTTCAAGTTTATCACATTTAAGAATAAGTATGTACTGAATAGCCTAGCATCAACTTTCACAAAGGAAACAAAACAAAGCAAAAAAAACAAGATCTTTTTTTCAATGCAAACACATCCAGGAGACAAAACATAATTAAAAGATACAGAAGACTTAAACAATATAATAAATAAGATCTGTTTGATCACTGTGTATGTTAAACACTGATCATCATGTCAGAGAACATGCCGTTCCTTCAAGTGACAAAGGAACATTCTGCAAAATTGACCAGATATTAAGTTATAAAGTAAATAATAGAATATAAAATGTTAAAAAGATAAAGCCAACTGATTCTCTTTTTAATGCGATAAAACAAATAATCAATTACACAATCAGAAATCAATTACAAAAATCTACCAAGGGGAAAGGAGCCTTCTCTTAAACAACACTAATGCCAGCGGGGAAATAACTGAAAAGAAGACCTGTTTAAATGACAACGATACTGAAATCACTACACATTATAATTTACAGGGTTCAACCAAAAAAGTAAACAACAGAAGAAAATGTATATACTAATATCAGTAATGTTTTAAAAAGGAAAATAAATCACACAACTACTTTTTTGTGTATATGTAACTTTATTTTATGGTTAAATAAAGTATTTGTGCTCAGTGCTACTTGCATACTAGAATCATCTCAGAAAAATTTTTAAAATGTTAATACCTGAAAAGAAAATACATAAAAGATGTTAATACCTGGTTTCCCATGCTAGAGCTTTGGATTGATGCAGCTATACATCAATAAAAATAAAGTCCACATAAAATAAATTCTTACATTTTAAAAATACAAACTTTTATTTCTCTCTCTCTCTCTCTTTTTTAGAAAAGAAATTTAGGAGAAAGTCTCGGTTATCTCAAAATAGTTTTAAAAAAATTTTTTTTAAAGATTTTATTTATTTATCTGACAGAGAGAAGAGAGAGAGAACACAAGAAGGGGGAGCAGCAGACAGAGGGAGAGGGAGAAGCAGGCTCCCCACTGAGCAGGGAGCCTGACACGGGGCTCAATCCCAGGACCCTGGGATCATGACCTGAGCTGAAGGCAGATGCTTAACTGACTGAGCCACCCAGGCACCCCAAAATAGCTTTATTTTTAAACAGTATAAAAAAATGGAACAATCCAAAGGAACAGATTGAAAATTTCACATATATATGAGGATTTTTAAAGTTTTTTATAAACGGTAAAAAATCAACAAAAATGGCCAATAATAGGGGAATGCTTAAGTAATTATGTATATATGTGCATGTATACATATGCACATATATACATACATAAGAAAATTAAGAACCCTTTAAAAGTACATTGCAAAAAGGGCTCGTTAATATTTAAATGTTCAAAAACAATATTAAATGAAAATAAAAAAGATACATATTGTAAATAGGTTATAATCCTAACGTTTAAAATACACATGCATATACTTATACACATAATGGGAGAAAATAATACCAACATTAGTTTAGTGTTGATTTTCAGGCAATGGAATGAATGCTTGCTTTTTACCTGTTTCTTGTTTAGTTTTTGACTATTTTCTCCCTAAATTTCTCTAACAGCCCTGTTTTCAATCTGTTCTCTGAAAACTATGGACATTAGAAGGTGTGAGCTGTTCCACATGTAGTGAAGCAGTTCCACTTTGGCTCTACCTAGGCAAAGTCATGACACTATATGATTAGGTAAACCCAGATACAGTGGATTCTCATATCCCTGAATTTGAGCCTCCGCTCTGCCAAGTGGGCAGTAAATTGTTATGTAGAAGACAGCTGAAAGGAAGTGTGTTCCACTAGATAGAATTAAACACTGTAATGACAGGAACATGAATTATGTTCATAATGTAGTAACTTACTTTCTGTTCAACTTTGAAAAAGTAATTTAACTTATGTGTTTCAGTTCCCATTAAATTGATGGTAATAATCTTTCTTTGTTAACAAAGTGCTTTGAAATATTGTGTGACAAGTAATATATTACCAGAAAGTATTCTTATTTCACTCTGCATTGTAACCTCTCAGGAAAAGGATCTATGCATCATTGTGAGTATTTCAGTGTACAATGTTGGGAAAAAATGAGAATATGATTGAGAATGATATAGAAAATACTGTAATGCTCTTCTGTAAGTCAGTGTTATGAACTCACCTTGAATGTTGAATTGACTAATAGTACGTTTACATCAATGAAATGACAGATGCAAGGAAGTTTCAGAGAAAGCACAGTGGCACCCTATTTGTGAAGGAGGCAGGGAAAAATAGAGGGTAATAGAACTTAGTACACAAAAACAGGACTATATTTCAAAATAGGCAACAGAATTGCAGGAAATACATATAAGTGAAGAGAAAGAAGGCTATTTCTGTCCTGTGAGGACTTGAAGTTTGATTGAGGAACTTCCAGTATAAATAGGGATGCCATTTTACCAAGTTAGTTCCCAGCTTTTGAAACTTGCTGTTCAAAAGGTGGCAGAGAGAAAAAAATGTAAGTTGTAGAGAAAACTTAAAACACAGAGGTGTACACAAATTTGTCTGTATCTGTATTTGAGTTGCTAGTGATACAGACTTCTCCCTTTGACATGAAAGTCAATGAAGCAGAGTCATTTTTTTTATCAAGTTATTAATTGCTTTGGTACCTTCTTGGTAGAAAAAGCCCCCGATCCAGAAGAACTATAAAACTGAGCAGAAACACATTCCTGAATTAACTACATATTCTTATTGCTCCACTGGGGACTTATATTTTATAAGGAATAAAATAAAAGTTAATAAATATTTATTCATCATATGTGATAGCATAGGACAAACAATACAAGATAACTTATCTGCAAAAGATCTGTAAACCTAAAACACTATATGAGTATTTCTGTATTATCAGACAGTCTCTTTTGGAAATCTGAAGATTACATTTTTTTTTTTTTCAAAGATTGTGTTTTTTTCTTGGCTTGGTAAGGGAGCTACACCTAACATTATGAACCTAAAACATCTGTCCCACTACAGTTCTCAAAAATTTAGGAAATAGTATTGCCTTCTCATTCGTTTGTGTGTGGCATATAGTGCGACATAGTGTCCCAGTGAATTCTGATAGATTTGACTTCAAATCCAACCCACCATTTACTATTTTGATCAAATTTCTGATTAATTTTCAGAATTTTTCTAAGACTTTGTTACATCAAATATAACATGAAAATAAGATACCAAACTTAAAGTCTATTTGGAAGTAAATTAGGTGATATATGCATAAATGGCTAACAAAGTTTGAGGCATTTAAGATCTGTCAATAAGTATCACATTCATCAGCAAATAGGCGATGTAGTGGTTCATTATTGAATTATGTGCAGCTAATTACGAAATTGTCTAAGTGTCAGATTCCCTCATATGTATCATCAGGATAATAATAGCAAATTCATATGTTGCTGAGATTATTGCATATAAATCAGGGATCATCAATAACATTCATTCCCACCTTTCTTCCCACCCACCTTCTTCACTAGTTGTACCATTAAAGACAACAGCACCACGTTGAACATTTACAGATCAAATTAGTCACCAACTGCTTAAATGCTCAATCTGCTTTGTTTATTTTAATGTATGAAATAATAAGACTTGACAATTTTACACAAGTAAATTACATGAATCATTTAATGATGATATAGTCTTTAGTGATCAACTTTTATATAATAAGGTATACTGAACTCTCATATACCTCCTTAACATTGTGCTTTATAATTTACATGTCTGTGGTTGAAGGAATAAAAACAAAAATTTTGAGAGACTTCCAGTTTCTGGTTCTGCATGTAAGGAGCTTGAATATCACCATTCTGCCCTAACAACAAATAAAAAGCTAACAGATGGAAAAATCAGTCATTCTTCTTGGATCCATAAGAGAGAAGAGGACATAGGGCACACTGCTACTCCAGAGCCTGGAGAGACAGACAGGCAAATACAGGTCATCATAGCTTACCAGAGCAGAGACTCACAGTGGGAACTACCAGGAACCAGTGCCAGAGTAAGAAAACCTAAAATATAATTGATGCATTGCTGGAGGCTCAGTGTGAACACAACTAAGATTTAAAAACATCAGGAAGACCCAGTCATAGGGAGATCCCCACAATATTGTGAGATTTGCCTCCAGAATCTCAACCAGTTTCCCATAGTAAATATTGGAGAAAAGTTTCCTGCCGCTTTTGGCAGGGGGGAGGAGGAAGAGAACCATTTTGAAATACTCCAGAGCATTGTGTTCTTCTTAACAAGGCCTGCTTTCAGAGGTGCCTGGGTGGCTCAGTCGGTTAAGCATCTGCCTTCAGCTCAGGTCTGGGATCCAGTCCCACATCTAGTCCCACATCCAGTCCCACATCTAGTCCCGCTTCTCCCTCTGACCCTCTCTCCTCTCATACTCTCTCTCTCTGTCAAATAAATAAATAAAATCTTTAAAAACAACAACAACAACAACAACAACAACAACAAGGCCTGCCTTCAGAGGAAACTAGTTAGCTAGAGCCCAAGTTGCCTGGGTGTTATCAGAGCCTAACTGACATGGGGGAAGGGAAATACCCAACTCCACCCAGCTCTAGCCTCCCACACAGGAGGAGGGAAATACTGAATTTGAGCCTGTTCCAGCCATCCCATTCCACCTAACGGGGGAGGAAAAAAATAACCTGAGAAGCAGTTGTGAAGTTTTCAGTCCAGAGGCATAGGCTCACTAAAAGACTGAGACCCAACTGTAGTCTCTAGAAATCCTCCCCTCCTCCCCTGTATAACCACCACATTACTAAAGGACTATTTACAACAGTTATTTTTACCAGGAACAGTATGTCCAGCTATCAGAAAAAATTACAAGTCATGCCAAAAGATACAAAACACAGTAAGAAGAGACAGAACAAATATCAGACAGAGATATTAGAATTATCAGACAGGTAATTTAAAGTACTATGATGAATATGCTAAGGGCTCTAATGGATAAAGTAGATAGCATGCAAGAACAGATGGGCGGTGTAAGCAGAGATGGAAAGAAATGCTAGAGATAAAAAAAAAAAACTGTAACAGAAATGAAGTATGATTTTAATGGGCTTATTAGCAAGAACACGGTTGAAGAAGTAATCTCTGAGATAGAGGATGTATCAGTAAAATCTTTGAAAACTAAAAAGCAAAGAGAACAAAGACTGAAAACTACAGAACAATATCCAGGGACTATGGGACAACTGCAAAAAGTGTGACATGTGTAAATGGGGAAACCAGAGGGGAAGAAAAGAGAAAGGAATGGACAAAAAATATTTGAAACAAGAATGACAGATAATTTCCCTAAATTAATGTCAGACACCAAACCACATATCCAGGAAACTCAGAGAACTCTAAGCAGGATAAAAGCAAAAACGAAAAGCAAACAAACAAAAACCCTGTAACTAGCATATCATCTTCAAACTACAGACACTCGAGGAAAAAGAAAAAGATCCTGAAAGAAACCAGAGGGGAAAACACCTTACCTATACCGGAACAAAGATAAAAATTATATCTGACTTCTCAGAAACCATGTCAGCAAGAAGAGATTAGAGTGGAATATTTGAAGTGTTGAGAGGAAGTAAACACCAATCTAGAATCCTGAACTTTGTGAAATTATCCTTCAAAAATAAAAGAGAAATAGACTTTCTCAGAAAACCAAAAATTGACAGAATTTGTTGCCAGTGTACCTTCCTCACAAGAAATGTTAAACGATCTTTAGAAGGCAGGAAAATTATAAAGGTCAGAAACAAGGATCTACATAAAATAAGGAAGAGCATGGGAAGAAGGAGGAAGTGAATGTTAAAAAAAAATTTTATTTTTCTTATTCTTAATTGGTCTGTCTCATAATAGGTCAAAATAATAATGCCAACAGTGTATTAGATCTTATGTTTATGTAAGTGAAATGCATAACAGCAATGATACAAGGGATATGAGGGACAAATTAGGATAATTTTGTGATGATAAGGTATTCACACTACCTGTGAAGTAGTATAGTGTTATTTGAAAGTGAATTTGGATTAGCTGTAAGTGTATATATATGGTAAACTCTAGAGAAACTACTAAGAAATGTTTAAAAAGAAGGGCAAACGATATGCTAAGAATGGATAGAAAAAGGAATCATAAAAAATGTTCAGTTGAATCCACAAAAGGTAGAAAAAGCGAGGAAGAAAAAAACAGAAGTAACCAGGACAACAAACAGAAAACAGTAACAAGTATGGTAGATATTAACCCAACTATATCAATAATCAATTTGAACATCAATGATATAAATGCACTCAGAAAAAGGCAAAGATTCTCAGAATGGACCAAAAAATAAAACACACCTGAACAAATTTTAAAAGAATAGAAATCATACAATGTCTGTTCTCAGACCTCAATAGAATTAAGCTAAAATTCAATAACAGAAAGATAAATGGAAAATTCCCCAATACAGAGAGATTAAAAACACACAACAGTAAGAACACAAACAACCCAGTTAAAAAAAATTGGCCAAGAAATACATGTGAAAAGATGCCCCACATCATATGTGATCAGGGAAATGCAAATTAAACAACAATGCAATAACACTGAACATCTATTAGAATGGCCAAAATCTGGAACACTGACAACACCAAATGTGGGCATGTTTGTGGAGCAATAAAAACTTTCATTCATTGCTGGTAGGAATGGAGAATGATACAGCCACTTTGAAAGACAGTGTAACATGTTGTTATAAAACTAAACATATACTTATTATACAATCTAGCAATTGCACGCCCTTGGTATTTACCCAAGGGAGCTGAAAGTTCATATCTATACAAAAACCTGCACATGGATGTTTATCACAGCTTTATTCACAGTTGCCAAAACTTGGAAGCAGCCAAGATGTTCTTCAATAGACTAATGGATAAATAAGCTATGGTACATCCAAAGGCAGTCGCTTAACCAGCTGAGCCACCCAGGTGCCCCTAAACTATGGTACATCCAGATAAAGAAATATTATTCAGCACTAAAAAGAAATGAGCTGTCGAACCATGAAAAGACATGAGGAACCTTAAGTGAATATTGCTAAGTGAAACAAGCCAATCTGAAAATGTTACATACTGTATTATTCAACTATTTGATAGTCTGGAAAATGAAAACTTTGGAGACAGTAAAAAGATCAGAGGTTACCAATGGTTGCCAGTTGGGAGAGTGATGGACAGGTAGAGCATGGAGGATTTTTAGAGCTTGAAAATACTCTGTATGAAACTATAATGCTGGTGCTTGTCATTCTACATTTGTCCATACGCATAGAATGCACGACACCTAGAGTAAACCATAATGTAAAGTATGGACTTTGGGTGACTATGGTGTGTCAATGCAGGTTCATCAGTTGTAATAAATATACCACTGTGGTGAGGAATGTTGATAATGAGGAAGTTTTACATGTGTGAAGCTGGGTATATATGGGAGATATCTGTATCTTCTGTTCAATTTTTTTGTGAACCTGAAACTGTTCTTTGAAATTGTCTTATTAAAAATTTCAACAATTTGGGGCACCTGGGTGGCTTAGTCGTTAAGCGTCTGCCTTCAGCTCAGGTCATGATCCCAGGGTCCGGGGATCGAGCCCCACATCGGGCTCCCTGCTCAGTGGGAAGCTTGTTTCTCCCTCTCCCACTCCCCCTGCTTGTGTTCCCTCTCTTGCTGTCTCTCTCTCTCTCTGTCAAATAAATAAATAAAATCTTTAAAAAAAAAATTTCAACAATTTATGTGGACTGAACATAAGTTTGCTTTTAAAACCATAGACAAAGTTGAACAACTATTTTGGCTACAACACAAGGTATTAATTGATTATCAAAATACCAAGTTATTCTAGGTCTACCTAGATTTGGTCTGTGGTTGAAAAAGACCCTTGGATATCACAGGAAGCCTTGAAGAACTTTTCCGAAATCTTTCAGATATTAACTATAAACCATTTCAAATTAGAAAGCTATTTTAATGTGATAGGGTGTTGCATTTTGAAATTCAGCAGTTCTTCCTGGGGCATTTAATTCGGATCACTGTTTGAAAAATAAAAACAAAACTGTTACAGAATGGAAAATTTGCTTTAAAAGAGATCAGCAGAGTTTTTACTAATTACCAGGTACCGTTTAGTGCAGCATAAGGTGAGCCTCCATGTAAACCTATTTTGTATTCCAGCAGAATATATCACAGAACGAACAGGTATGGTGTAAATGGCTGCCCTGTGCTTTGGTATAAATAAGATCATTAGAGCTGTAAGAAAGAAAATGGCTTCCTTATAAATTGTGTAGTGTCATTTTCTTCTATCATAATACTTAGGGACTCTTGTTTCATGCTAGATGGATCTACTTCGAACCAAACATATTTTAGTGTAAGCTATAATCCATACTTGCTTCTTCAAGACCTAACTCCTTAGATTTTTTTTACTGTGGATCTCTTTACAATTGTGTGCTCTTTATTCGTCAGAAGGTGAATCAGTGCAAAGAAAATGAAGTTATCTCTAAAAGAACTCAACACCAGTCCAAAGAACTTTGAATTAACCCTCCAAATAAAGGTTTCCTAGGATCACTGAAAGTTTAGGCTGCCCAAATTGTTGGGTAGACAGCTCCCTGTGCAATTGGATTTCTGTTGTAACAAAAAGTGTTAAAACAAATTAAAAACAAATTAAAAACAAAATTTCTAAAATCCCTACCATTAATTCTCTGATTGATTGGCGAAGTCACTATTACCTAGAAAGGGTAACAACATATTTCACGTATTGCAGAAATTAGTTTCTCTGTTTTCAGGCAGAGTAGAAGGTGCAAGAAAATGAAAGGATCTGAGAAGGGATTCAGGAAGATACCAATAGGGGAATGAAATTCTGTGGGAGAAGGTGAGAGAGGTCACTGACAACTCAGACTGTGTGAGGGCATTTGAGTTACAAAAAGAAAATTGCCAGCCCATTTCTGGCTTTTAAAGGCAAATGAAAATGAGTCAAAGGAATATGATCATATTTCATTGCATTCAGACATAATAGTTATTAAAAAGAAATAACAACCTTGCTTTATGACTACAGCAATTTATGATCCACCACCCTTTCCTTCAAGGAATTGAAAACTTAGCTGAATTCACAAGCATACAGTTAAAAACTAATGAAAGAGTTAAAGAGAATGTAAGATATTTGCACATGTCACTCCATAATTAATGACAAATGAGTGCAGAGTACATAGGCTCCGACTTCATTATTTGGTGGCAAAGGTCAGGGCAGTCTTCAGGGAAGTGGCATTCCTCTTGGCTTCTCTTAGAAAGTCAGCAACTGTAGCAGCTAAAAATAAAAGAAGAATAAACAGAAGAAATGTATTTTAAATTAATATTCAAATGATTTTGAAATATTCAAGTTGAGCTACTGTGAGCATCAGTAATTACACCAAAAAATGAGTAAATGTTATAATTATAACTGCAGTAAAAATTATCCAGCAGTTTCAAGGAGAAGCTCTGCACAGCATATTGATCAGCAGTTACAGGGCTTTTCTTAAAGATGAAAGCAACCTGAAGATAACTTAAATTCAGTTTGTTCACATAGTGGATGTTCCAGTGGCTGAGCCACAAGACCATGCAAGTAGCTAGCTTCACAAATTCTGGCCCCTACTGTTTACATCAAATGTAATAATCTTTATTAATACGTTTCCTGGATTATACCATGGGGAGAAAAACTCCATAGTTCTCTAAATTTCTTAGTTCGAACCAGTTAGCTAAAGAATTTTGGGTTAGAATCACTGTTCTCCATTTATTAGCCCCAATACAATTCTAAAACATGTTAATCACATTGCAAATATTACATCTAGGATTATAAATTCAGGCTTATAATAGTGATTGGGAGAAGGAAGAACAAAACCGCCTGTTACTCTGCCTCTATTTATTACCACTCTCCGCACCTTGACCCCACCCGAATCCTAAGACTCACCCTAATTTCTAGGCCCAACCCTGATCTTTTTTTCTTTTTTTAAAGATTTTATTTATTTATTTGACAGAGAGGGACACAGCAAGAGAGAGAACACAAGCAGGGGGAGTGGGAGGGGGAAGCAGGCTTCCTGTGGAGCAGGGAGCCCAATGCGGGGCTCAATCCCAGGACCCTGGGATCATGACCTGAGCCAAAGGCAGATGCTTAACGACTGAGCCACACAGGTGCTCCGACCCAACCCTGATCTTAAAGATATCTAGGTGGTTTTGTTTGTTTGTTCATTTGTTTGTTTTTTAGATTCCACACGTAAGTGAGATTGGAAGTACAGAGAACAAACTGGTGGTTACCAGAAGGAAAGGGTTGGGGGATAAACAAAATAGGTAAAGAGGCTTAGGAGGCACAAAATTCCACTTATAAAATAAACAAGTCATGGGGATGAAAAATACAGCATAGAGAATATCGTCAATAATATTGAAATAACATTGTATGGTGACAGATGGTGACTACATTTATTGTGGTGAGCATTCTGTAATGTATATAACTGTCCAATCACTTTGTTGTTCACCCGAAACTAGTATAACTTTTGTCAACTATACTTCAATTTAAACAACAACAACAAAACCTAGGCTGGCTGCTAGAAGTCTCTGCCTATTCACTCCATGCCGAGCCTACATTTTATGTCTTTCTTTAGAAGGTGGTACAGTTTCCTTTCAGGTTAAATCAAACTCCTCAGCACTGTATTCTAGGTTCTCCCCCATCAGACCCTACAGTACCTAATGATTTTCTTTCAGATACCCTAAGATTTTATTATTGGCCCTGTTTACCTCTTCTCCCTACTTCCTCCAACCAAGCCACAACTCCCTATAACCTCCTCACATTCTGTGCCTCTGTGCCTTCTACCACCATGCGTAACTACAACTTCATTCTCTAATTTACACCTTCTTCTCAGCTAATTTATTAAAGTCTATTTTGCCTCCCCAGCTTTAATTTTATGTTCTTTGGAAAAACTTCCTAAAGTATGTTTGAAGTCCCCACACCACCCACCTTACTGCAATGTGTGTGAAGTTGAATATGTATTTATTGAGTGAATAAATGGGGAAATGAGCAATTGAATTATTGAGTCTCAGAACAGCAGAGGACTCAGAGATTCTTGGAAATTTAGATGACTAATAATAAACATTGATGGATTGGGAAAATTTGCTTTTTGTATTTTACAGTTGTTAGCCTGATTTAATGCAGCATAACTGTAAATTCTCTTATTTTTGCTGGAATTTCAATGGGGCTTGTAATCTAGTGGAAGGAGAGAGAAAATAACAAGTAAACAATAAATAAGATGATTTATCATTATTTTTGTTATATATTATACATGTTATATATTACTGGTTTATTGATGATTCTAAATTATGCAGTAAGATTTCTTTTCCCCAACCACTGGTTTCAGTGCTGCTCTGCCAAATCTCCCTTTCCTTCCCTATAATAACATCTTGGGCAGAAACCATAACTTTCTAGTTGATCTAGCTATAAAAACTCAAGCCATTTAAAAACTTTAATCTATTTTTAAGTTTGTATTTAAATTTCAGTTAACATACAGTGTAATATTACTTTCAGGTATACAGTATAGTGATTCAACACTTCTATACATCACTCAGTGCTCATCACAAGTGCCCTCCTTATCCCTATCAACCATTTCACCCGTCCCCCCACCCACCTCCCCTGTGGTAACCAGCAGTTTGTTCTCTATAGTTAAGAGTTTGTTTCTTGGTTTGCCTCTCTCTCTTTCCTCTCTCTCTCTCTCTTTTTTTCCCCTTTGCTTTTTGTTTTGTTTCTTAAATTCCACATATGAGTGAAATCATATGGTATTTGTCTTTCTCTGACTGACATTTAACTTAGCAAAATACACTCTAGCTCCATCCATGTCATTGCAAATGCCACGATTTCATTCTTTTTTATGGCTGAGTAGTATTCCATTAGATAGATATATAGATATAGGTTTGATATAGATATAGATATAGATATAGATATAGATATAGATATAGATATAGATATAGATATAGATATCTCCCACATCTTCTTTATCCATTCATCAATTGATGGACATTTGGGCTCTTTCCATAATTTGGCTATTGTAAATAATGCTGCTGTAAACATCAGGGTGCATGTATCCCTTTGAATTTGTATTTTTGTATTCCTAGTAGTGCAACTACTGGATCATAGGGTAGTTCAATTTTTAACTTTCTGAGGAACCTCCATACTGTTTTCCAGAATGGCTGTACCAGTTTACATTCCCACCAACACTGTAAGAGGGTTCCCCTTTCTCCAGATCCTTGCCAACACCTGTTGTTTCTTGTGTTATTGATTTTAGTCATTCTGACAGGTGTGAGGTTATATCTTATTGTAGTTTTGATTTTCATTTCCCTGGTAATGAGTGATAAGCATCTTTTCGTGTGTCTGTTGGCCATCTGCAGGTCTTCTTTGGAGATATTTCTATTCATATCTTCTGCCCATTTTTAATTGGATTATTTGTTTTTTGGCTGTTGAGTTTTATAAGTTCTTTATATATTTTGGATACTAACCCTTTGTCAGATATGTCATATGCAAATATCTTCTCTCATCCCATAGGTTGCCTCTTAGTTTTGTTGATTGTTTCCTTTGCTGTGAAGAAGTTTTTTCTTACTTTCTTCCTTTACTTTCTTTCTTTTTTAACGTAGTCCCAATAGTTGGTTTTTTTTTTTAGATTTTATTTATTTATTCATGAGAGACAGAGACAGAGAGAGAGAGGCAGAGGGAGAAGCAGACTCCCCGCTAAGCAGGGAGCCCGATGCAGGACTCGATCCCAGGACCCCGAGATCATGACCTGAGCTGAAGGCAGACGCTTAACCAATTGAGCCACCCAGGTGCCCCCCAGTAGTTTTTTTTTTTTTCCCTTGCCTCAGGAGACATATCTGGAAAAATGTTGCTATAGCCAGTATCAAAGCAGTTAACTGCCTGTGTTCTCTTCTAGAATTTTTTTTTAATTAATTTATTTATTTGAGAGAGAGAGGCAGAGAGAGAGAGCACAAGTGGGAGGGGCAGAGAGAGAGAATCCCAAGCAGACTGTGCTAAGCACAGAACCCCATGTGGGGCTGGATCTCACCACCCTGAGATTGTGACCTGAGCTGAAACCAAGAGTCTGGCACTTAGCCGACTGCAACACCCAGGTGTCCCTCTTCTAGGATTTTAATGATTTCATGTCTAACATTTAGGTCTTCAATCCATTTTGAATTTATTTTTGTGTGTAGTGTAAGAAAGTGGTTCAGTTTCATTCTGTTGCATGTTGCTGTCCAGTTTCCCCAATACAATTTGTTGAAGAGACATTCTTTTTTCCATTGGATATTCTTTCCTGCTTTGTTGAAGATTAATTCACCATATAATTGTGGGTTCATTTCTGGATTTTTCTATTCTGTTCTGTTGATCTATGTGTCTATTTTTGTGCCAATACCATACTGTCTTGATCACTACAGCTTTGAAGTCTGGAGTTGTGATGCCTCCAGCTTTGTTTTTCCTTGTCAAGGTTGCTTTGGCTATTTGGGGTCTTTAATGGTTGCATATAAATTTTAGGATTGTGTGTTCTAGCTCTGTGAAAAATGCTGTTAGTATTTTGATAGGGATTACATTAAATGTGTAGATTGCTTTGAGTAGTATAGATATTTAAACAATTTATTCTTAACAATCCATGAGCATGGAGTGTCTTTCCATTTCTTTGTGTTGTCTTCCATTTCTTTTATCAGTGTCTTACAGTTTTCAGAGTACAGCTCTTTTACCTCTTTGGTTAGGCTTATTCCTAGGTATCTCATTGTTTTTAGTGCAATTGTAAATGGAACTGATTCCTTAATTTCTCTTTCTGCTGCTTCATTATTGGTGTATAGAAATGCAAAAGGTTTCTGTATGTTGATTTTGTATCCTGTGACTACTGAATTCTAGCAATTCTAGCAGTTTTTTGGGGAGTCTTTTAGGTTCTCTCTATATAGTATCATGTCATCTGCAAATAGTGAAAGTTTTATTTCTTCCTTGCCAATTTGGATACCTTTTATTTCTTTTTGTTGTCTGATTGCTGTGGCTGGGACTTCCAGTACTCTGTTGAATAAAATTGGTGAGAGTGGACATCCCTGTCTTATTACTGACCATAGAGGAAAAACTCTCAGTGTTTCCCCATTTAGGATGATATCAGCTGTGGGTTTTTCATATATAGCCTATATATGTGCCCTCTAAGGCTACTTTGTTGAGAGTTTTTATCATGAGTGGATGTTGTACTTTGTCAAATGCTTTTTCTGCATCTATTGAAATGATCATATGGTTCTTACCCTTTCTTTTATTAATGTGATGTAACACACTGATTGATTTGCAAATATTGAACCACCCTTGCAACCCAGGAATAAATCGCACTTCATCAAACTTTAATCTTAAACTCAATTTACATCCCATTTTTTTCCCCTCCCTCCAGTACAATCTTGAGCTGGGGATCTAGATTCAAAGTGTGGAGGAGGCAAATGTATGGTATGGCTCTGATAGTCCTCAGCCTGTTCTGTTGCTGAGGTGGGGTATGGCTCAATCCTGGGTACCTTTTCAGGTATATCCTTGCCTTGGTGAAATTTCTCATTCTTGCATGGTAAAGAAGCCTGTTCCCTCTCTTGGCTCTGCCATTTCTTTCCAGTTGTCTCCTCTGCTCATTTAGGCACAGGGGCAACTCTCAAGTCTGTTGCCTAGGCATACATTCACAAAGTAAACAAAATGGCCACCATTTTGTAAGATGGGTGCTTTGGAGTCTCATTGTTACCTGGGAAGGAAAATGGTGAACCAGGTGAATTTTTTTCCACTTTGAACATGTCATTCTTCTTTAAGAGCAACCATCTCAGAATGCCTGGGTCATGCAGTTGGTTAAGCCGCTGACTCGATTTCAGCTCACCTCATGACCCTGGGGTCATGGGATCAGCCTTCTGTGGGGCTCTGCACTCAGTGTTGAGTCTGCTTAAAAGATTCTCTCTTCCTCTCTCTCTCTCTGCCACTGCCCCCTGCACTTGTACATGCTCTCTCTTTCTCAAATAAATAATAAATCTCAAAAAAAAAAAAAGAGCAACCATTTCCGTGATTCTCATCTAAACTTGTCCTTTTTCTACTACATCACCTCTCCATCATTCAGTTCCAATTTCATCTAGTCTTTGCATGTAGGGAAAAAAAATCCCTATACAAGTATAAGTATGCATTCAAATATTTCTGTCTTGTGCTTTACAGTTTCTTTTATTTTATTTTTTTTTTATTTTTTAAGATTTTATTTATTTGCGAGAGAGAGAATGAGAGACAGAGAGCATAAGAGGGAGGAGGGTCAGAGGGAGAAGCAGACTCCCTGCCGAGCAGGGAGCCCCTTGCGGGACTCGATCCCGGGACTCCAGGATCATGACCTGAGCCGAAGGCAGTCGCTTAACCAACTGAGCCACCCAGGCACCCTACAGTTTCTTTTAACTGGAATGTCCTTGGTCTGCTTGACAATCTTTTCTTCTGAGCTTTGGGCACTAGTCCTCAATGCTTAGCACCAGGAAATGCCCAAATCATCACATCTACTTTTCTTTCTCCATCTTCCTCCCTATGAAGTTACCAAAGTTTAAATTTCTTTTCAATGTTGCTATTTGCATGGGTATCACCATGGTGACAGTAATCCAAGACAGAAAGATACCAGTATATGCAGACAAGAGATAGAGCGTGATTCAAGACCATAACTGCATAAAATTATCTACAAAAGGAGTCCCAGCCATACCTCCCATCATCCCCCTAGACCCATGGAGGCATCACTCTGCAGATAGGCAGCCTGATTGGGAGTAAGAATCCTGCTGGGTATTTGAAGAAACTTTCTGGTTTTTTGGGCACTTGTAGCTTCAGAGATGTTAACTGCCCCAAAGCCTGCCCATAGTAGTTCCAAGTAACTGATAAAATCCTGAGTTATCACAATGAAGGTGAGTGTGTTGAAATGCAGTCCTAGCCAAATTGCCCAGCTTTCCATCCATACCACTGCTTCCTGGCTGCTTCTCCTATAAATCCTATGTACCTTTACCATTTGCTTGCAGTCAGGGATTCATGATTGGTTTGGCAAATACATTGTTCTTGGCACATGAAAAAAACAATGATGAACTTTTCAATAGTGGCAGTAGGCCGACGTTAAATACAATTTTCAGAGTGCAACTATAACAGCTTCAGCCTGGGAAGGGATGACTTCCTTTGCTGTTTGTTAGAAGTAAAAACCAAGAAAGGAGCAGGTTTGTTTCTCTTATACTTATTTCCTCTCTGGATCTCTTTGCAAGATCATAATCAGATATAAATGACATCGTGTCTACCAACAAAGGATGTAAAATGAAGTGAGTTACACATATATTAGTTACACATCAGAATTATTCAAGGTAGAAAAACTGTTTTTCCTCAAGTGCATGAGCAATTAAAGTAAAAGCATGTGTGTTTGCCTGACTTTCACGATAATAACAATTTTGTAGATGAGCACTGAATATTTTGCATTTTTGGGGACTACTAAGTAATTTAAGCAACTGAAGTCAAAATTGACATAGAAAAACAGTGAGAGGACACAGTCAAATGAACAATTAATTTTCATATACACTTGAAAAATATCTGGGGCGCCTGTGTGGCTCAGTTGGTTAAGCGACTGCCTTCGGCTCAGGTCATGATCCTGGAGTCCCGGGATCGAGTCCCATATCGGGCTCCTTGCTCAGCAGGGGGTCTGCTTCTCCCTCTGACCCTCCCCCCTCTCATGTGCTCTCTCTCATTCTCTGTCTCAAATAAATAAATAAAATCTTTAAAAAAAAAAGAAAAAGAAAAATATCTGAATGGATGAGCCCATCAAAGTAATATTTGCACAGGGGTTTCAATATCTAACATACCTTGAAATTTTTATTTTATTAACAAACATTTATATCATTCTATGTATGAGTCATACTTATTTTGAGGTGAGGATTTATAAATGTTGACTCATTTAATCTTTGTATCAACCAAATGAGTTCAGTATTATAATTACTATCCCCGTTTTACAAAATCAGAAACCAAGACAATAAATGGTAAATCATTCCCAAGGTTTACACAGTGAGGGAAGCATGGAGGCTGGACTTGAACACAGATAGTCCAACTCAGAAATGCAGGCTTTAACTTGTACACTAAGCTACAAAGAGACCAGCCTCTCAGCCACAGTCTGACATTGCTGCCTACCACAGTGTGTGGTGATATTGTGGGCTCTGAAGCCAGACAGGCATGAATTTAAAATCCTGGCTTAGCCACATACGGGCTGTGTGACCTTGGGCAAGTACCTGCAATGCTCCATTATCTGTATGCCATTTTTTTTTTCCTGAAAATAAGTTTTATTTAAATAAGGGTTTAAATACATTATGTAATGTTAAAGCTGAAGGAAAAAATAAAGCAAAAACTAGTCTGTTACTTCACATGGCATTGGGCAGCAGTAACTTGTAAGTTGCAAGCTCCACAGCTAGATACATGACTGATGTATCAGTCTGAAGTTTGTTCCCTTGTCAAACTTTAACTCTCATAGAAGGTTGGCCTTACATTCTGGTGTTTGGATATTGATCAGCTAGGATATGTCTGGTCAAAAAGACCTTGGTGGTAAGCCAAATGTCCTATCACACCTCACTAGAGGGAAGGTGGTCGCTGCAAGCTCTGCCTAACCTGGTCAGGTTGGAGACACCAGGGATCTTTCTTTGATTCCCTATAGCAGCACAGCTACTATTGCTGTCTTACCCCATCCTGTCCTCTGAACTTCACTGTGGGTTGTTCAGGTGGTGACATTCTCTTAGGGCAGGGAACTCTGAAGGAGATCCGAGGAGCTTCTAGCCACATGTAGCCATCTGTGATCTTGGGGCTCTGGGCTTGACCAAAAGAAACATCATATTACTGCTTGGTTTCAGGCCAGACACTGCCAGGTGCCCACTGCTTGACCTCTATTTAAATGAGGGACTTTAAGACTGGATAGCATGGATCTTTTCAGTTTATTGCATGAAGGAGTTACACTAGTCCCAGTTAAAAGCAGACCCCAAATGGTTACATTATACAAGCTGTGAGGTTTTTAAACTTGTTACAAGGGACAGAAGGAAAATCTTACTCATTGCAAGGAAATCCTCACTTAAGCTTCAGTGAGCCAAAAGCACTTAAAACCCATGAACCTTCAGCTGGTCATCCTTAGCCAGTCCAGTCTCTACGAGGAACTGGCATATGTTCTTGCACTGGTCACCCTGTAGCAGAATTACTTCATATTCTGGATGCTCAATTACAGGACCATTGCAGGCAAATTTCTTCTTCTTCTTTTTAAAGATTTTATTTATTTATTTGAGAGAGCTAGAGAGAGCATGAGCAGTGGGGAGGGGCAGAAGGAGAGGGAGAAGCAGACTCCCTGATGAGCAGGGAGCCTGATGCTGGACTCCATCCCAAGACCCTGGGATCGTGACCTGAGCTGAAGGCAGACGCTTAACCGACTGAGTCACCCAGGTGCCCCAGCAAATTTCTTCTTAAATACCTTCACTAGTTTCTTTTTATCATAACCATCTGTGATCCCTTGGACAGTAGTAAGGGTCTTCCTGCTGTTACTCTGTTGAATTCTTATATGGCTATAATCCTTAGTGCCAGCAGGAAGCAGATCATCACCCTTACTTGCATCAGCAAGGGCTCGAAAGAGTGGAGTTTCTGGATACCAGGACATACTTTATGATTCCTTTTCCTTGGTAGAAATGGCCTGCAGAAGGCCAGGGCAGGGGTTGGTGGGGATCAGGGGGGGACAGTGTGTCAGGAAGTGAAGGAGCGCAAAGGGGACGCTGCTGAGTCCTTGGTCGTGGCTCAGTCGGTTTTTTATGCCATTTAATTCAGAGGGTTAGGGGGGAGGACATAAATACATAATACAGATAAGACAAAGCACTTAGAATTATATTTGGCACAGGGACAGCAATAAAATGGGTTATTTGTTACTATTTCTATTAGATAATAATAAAGAACATGGAATGTGGTGATCACCACCACCAGTCCAGTCCAAGCAATCATATTTGTTGCCTAGACTACTGCTCTTGACTTCTAGTCTTGATTCCCCACCTTCAGCCCTACCTCTGGCCCAAAGCGTATCCTTTTTAAACTGCAAATTTGATTTGTCTATGTAAGTTTAGATCATTCAGTGATTCTCAAGATTGCTATGTTAAAATACAGAAGACTTAACAGGACTTATATGATCTGATACCTCCCCACATTTCAGTCCCATTGCAATCATTCTCTTTCATGAACTTCGTGCTTATAGGTAAGAGAGACTAGTGACTAACCCCCCCCCAAAATCAACAATCTCAGTACTGCTCAGTAGTTCCACAAGCATTTGTTGAATGCCTACTCAAGTTGTGGATGCAAAAAGAGCACAAAGGGGAAAGATCCGGGGATCCTTTCCCATATATGTCAACATTAATAGAAATTTACACAACATCCATTTGTATGGCCCCATCTCTCCATTGCTTCTCAAGCAAACTTCCTGCGCATGTCTGCTTTTACCATATCTCCTCTTCCAATTGGCCCTCTTCGGGCTTAATTTTGACTTTTTCCTCAACTCCATATCTGAGACTATTCTCACTCAGATTATAAATGACATCTGTGGCAGATTCTGATAGTTGTCTTTCTATTACCCATTTCCGTTTATTTTAAGAGAAAATGTTTACGACAATAATGAGCCAGCTTAATTTAAAAAACTACATTACCCACCTTCCTTGGCAGCTTTGAAGCTGTAATTGACAGTCTACAGAGGATTTCTGGGAAAGATGTGTTTTGCTGATTAAAAAAAATAATAATAAAAGGGGGCGCCTGGGCAGCTCAGGTCATGATCCCAGGGTCCTGGGATAGAACCCTGCATCGGGCTCTCTGCTCCGCGGGAAGCATGCTTCTCCCTCTCCCACTCCCCCTGCTTGTGTTCCCTCTCTCGCTGTGTCTCTCTCTGTCAAATGAATAAATAAAATCTTAAAAAAAAAAAGTGCTACACTTTTCTCCTGGTTATTTGTTCCTTCCTCCTTTCTACTTGTAATGTAGATGTGAGGCTGGAGATGGACGAGCCATGTTTGTGAACATAATATGCCCATAAAGATGAAAAGCTGTTTGTATAGAAAAGAAAAAATGAAGACACCTGGGACATTGATGAGGCTGTGAAGCCCCTGCAGGACTCCTGAAACTTTCTCTTTCTGGACTTTGTTACATGAACAACAGGTTTCTGTCATATGCAGCCAAACACAGTCTGTAACTGATACACAATCCCAATAACCAAGTTCACTAGCCAATGTATGCTTTTATATTTCTGAAGCATTTTAAGGTATTTGTTGCTGCTGATTATTTTTTTCCCCACTTGAATCCATTTGTACATCTGATTTTTGTGTTACAACTCCTTCCTAGTTCTTTCCTTCCACCTTCTTGTGGTTTTTTCTTCTTTTAGCCTCTACTCTGGGTTCCTCTTCTTCTGACCATCTATCTATTGGAGGTTGACACTTCCCATTTTTCTATAAGGTATCCCTTTATTTTTTATTCTCTGCAATTCTATCTGAAAGATGTCACCTACATCAAGACTTTTACTGTAAAATACATGCCCCCAAACTTACAAATCTTTCTGGTCCAGTGCTCTTTTCTCACCTCTAGACTTAAATAACAAATGACCTGCAGAACATTTATACCTGGATATTCCATGGTGACTTCAAACTTAGGACTTCTATGACTGATATTGAAATCTCAAGTTCTTGCCACAATTATGGAAAGAATTACCTTCCTTTTTGTACCCTCATTATACCATGTGATTTTTATTGCAGCATTTACCAGATTTACAGTAACATTTTATTGTAGCATTTACCAGATTTACAGTTTATGGCACACATAAGAAGAAAATGCAAGTCAGCATGGCTTAAACAAAAGGAAATGTATTATCCCTCATAAAGGTTGGGAGCTCCAGAGCTAGTTAATTCAGCAGGTCAATAATGGTATCAAGAACCCTGGTCATTTCAGTCTTTTCTTTCTCCCATCTTCATTGTGTCACCAGATGATTGACATGGGTTCAGGCATCAAATCCAAACATGTACAAGTCTAGAAGAAGAGAACGTCTTTTCCCTTTTTCGAACAAAGAGAATGTTTTCATAGAAGATGCCAAGCAGACTCACCTTCATTATCCAGAATTATAAATCATGTCCTTTTCTAAAGAAATCTTTAGAAAGGAGGATGGGATCACTGTGAATGGCTCAGTGAAGCATATGGCTGAATAGAGCATGGGGGGTTAGCTAAACATAATTGGGTTTGGAGTTAGGCATTGCATTAGGCAGGATTATCCAGAGAAACAGAACAAATATATGTAGATAGATAGATAGATAGATAGATAGATAGATAGATAGATATAGATACAAGAGGATACACATACAAACACATACATATACATGTGTACATGTACATATTATATATAATATACAATATAACATATAAATATATAGTATATATAATAGAATGTATATATAAGAATATATGAAGAGATTTATTATAAAGAATTGGTTCATGTGATTATAGAAGCTGAGAAGTCCCAAGATCTGTAGTTGCCAAAAGGCAGACCCAGAAGATCTAATGGTGTAGTTCCAGTCTGAATCCAACGGCTTGAGAACCAAGAGAGCCAATGGTGAAAGTTCCAGCCTGAAGGCCTGGCAGGCTTGAGACCTAAGAAGAGCCAGTGTTTGAGTCCGAAGGAAGGAAAAGACTGGTGCCCCAGTTCAGTGCAGTCAGGCAGAAGGAGTTCCCTCTTACTCAGCCTTTTTATTCTCTTCAGGTCTTCAACAAATCTGGAGAAGCCTACCCACATTAGGAGGGGCAATGTGCTTTACAGAGTCCTGTGATTCCAATGTTGATCTCATCCAGAGACACTCACAGACACACCCAGATTAACATTTGATCAAATATGTGGGCACCGCATTGCCTAGTTAAATGATACATAAAGTTGACCATAAATGATACTAACAGTATCTGCTCCCCATTCTATGCTTCTATTGTGTATTTATGTATTTATATGTTCTCCCTATTGAATTTTGTATTTCTTACGGCTAATTTTTATTTTTGTCTCTCTCACATCTTGTGGTGTTCCCAGACATAGTAGATATTCAGCAAATGTTGAATGAATTAATTTTGGTCTGGAGATCTGAAGAATAATCTGGCCTAAAGAAATTGACTTTAGAAATGCATATACCTGTTATCTGAAAAGAACATTAACAAACTCAATTCACAAATAAAACAGTGATTTAGAACTCTAGAATTAAAGTAGTCTTATCATAAAGAATCATAGAAGATGATCTTAACACTGTGTGATATTGGTGAAATGTCAGAAACTACAAACTCTTTCATGGAATAGAGTACATTCTGACTAGTTACTCTGCAATTCCACTGATGGGAAAAATGTAAAATAAACTTAATTTCAGGATATCAACCAATATGTATTTAGTGAGTACCTATTATTTTTCACTATTCTATGCAGAATACCATTTGTCCTTATTAAGTGGTCTCTTTCTTCATTAAACTTATTTGTTGGAGTGACAGGATTGAAGCAAAGGTAAAAAGTTGGGTGATGACATCAGTTACGGATACATAAATATCAAAAACTTCTAGGTACAAAACATTGCACTTGGAGCTGTAGAAGTCC
Source organism: Neomonachus schauinslandi (assembly GCF_002201575.2). NCBI lineage: Eukaryota > Metazoa > Chordata > Mammalia > Carnivora > Phocidae > Neomonachus > Neomonachus schauinslandi. Next base: position 33,671,773 of record NC_058416.1, on the reverse strand, counting down.
TAATAGGATGAGGAGCTGCCTTTGGAGTCAGAAAGCTTGCTTATCACTAGCGCTTTGCCCTTGGTCAAGTTTTTCAACATTTCCAAACCTCAATCTGTCATCTGTAAAATGAGGGTAATAATATAGGTTTTATAACATTTTCAACAATTGCCATTTTTGTCTACTTTCCATGTATGTGCCAGAACCTCTCCGATGTGCATTTCCAGCACCATGAAGATAGTTCAGAGACATCTCAAACTCAATAGAAGTATAAAAATGAGCTTTTGAGCTGGCTTCACAATTTTATCCCTCCAGTGCCTCCTTACCTCCATACATTTTGCTACTAGATGATAGCATTGAAATATGTCTCTCTAGCACTCTTCATAGTCAATCTATAATCAATACTATACATTCTTATGCTCAAATATATCTGGATCTGGTCTCAGTTGACACTTCTCCATCTTCTCCACCAGAGAATCAGAAAGTAGATTGGCATTTTAGTCTACATAAATATTCTGTCATTTTATTGATGGAAATGCCTTTGTGAGCTCCTACCTAGACTTCTGTAAAATATCCCTTGCCAGATAAGACAGCTTGTCCCTCCCCACCACCACCTTCCATCTCCATACTACATAAGTCTTTATTTAATACAATTTTCCTCTGCTTAATCCCTATGGAAATTTTATTTCACCAAAGGCAAAATTTTAAAGCCCTTGGTGTGTTTCCATTAAGGCAGGCTCTGCTTACCTTCCTGGGCTAGCCCTGAGCATTCCAAGCTCCTGTCTGCTCAGACCTTTCACACCTGCTGTTTCCGCCACTCCCATATGACTGACTCCTCCTATTGTTAAATTTCCCTTTTTCAGATGAGCCTTTTCTCACCAATCCTCTCTTTCTTGCTCTAATTTTACCAGACATTCAGTTTTCCTTGTCTCACCCAACCTTTTAGTCTTTCCTAGCAGTACTTATAATGATAAGAGTTTAAATATTTATTTGGTTATTTAACTATTTCTCCACTGGACCCAGTGTATCAGGGAGACAGACTGTGTCTATTTGTTCACAGCTATATTAGCAATGTTAGGAGAGTGCCTGGCAGAGAGTATTAACACATAGTAAATATTCATTAAATAAATGCATTAACATAGAGAAATCAGTGATTTTATTACATATTGGACAAACCAGACTCTCCAGATAATTGTGACTTATAGAAGCCAACCAAGCTCTATCTTGATTGTGCATTGGTGATTCCAAGCATGCCACATAACTGGGAAGGCACACAAACAAATAAAAAAAATAATTTATCTGTATTTACCTAAAACAAAAGCTACTGGGAAATAGCCAAGGCAGTTTAGCAAAGATCACACTTCACCAGAAAAATTTAATTTTTACAATTAAAGACTTGAAGTACTGCATTGGAGCCATGCACTCATATTTTTACATGTAACACTTCAAAGTGGAGCGATTTATATTTTGGGCAAAGTGCTTAAAGAAGTGTTTCACCATTCCAGTGGAAAGTGATCATTTTACTATGCATTAATAATTACAATAACAAATACAATTCAAATAACAATTATTTAGCATATGTGTGATATGTTACAGTTCACATAGCATTTTTATTCCCATTATCTCATTTCCAAGCAGGGTATTTTTCTGATTAAATTTCTTTTTCGAAGAATAATGTATTCTCATTCTGGCACTTCAAGATACACATTCTTGTGTAGATATGTTTGCATGTAAACAAAATACACACACATATATATACACACACTCACAAATACATAAAGTATATACCATAGATCAGTAGCCAGCAGAGTGCTAGGTTGGCATTTTAATCTATATGAATATTATTTCCTTTTTTTTGGTAGTTCTTGTCCTCATTAAAAGTTCTTGGACCCTCTCTTCCCATTTCTCTGATATACACAAAAATATTTCTTTTTTATCTCTGGCAAAATGTTAAACAATGCTTGTACTTACATTTTTGTTTATCAAACATTTTTTATAACGGCAATATATGTATTTAAATTAGTCAGTTGACTATTCTCACACAAGTATTTAAGCACATAAACCAACCATTATTTATATAAAATGTAATTAATTGGAAACGAGAAGTTTATATGCTCTATGCCAGGGGGATACTGATGGACATTAGCCAGTTAATGCACATCAACCATAATTCATAACTGCAAACCGAAAGCACAAAATGGCAATTTCCTCTAGCATTAATCTGAAGAATTTCTTCTCCTAGAGTTTCAACATTACCGTAGGCCAATTTGGGATGTTCAAAAGTTTCTATATTGAGTTGGGGGGGGTTATGGATCACTCCACTTCCCTAGTTAAGGGGGTAGAGATATTCTCAGAGGGCAGTCTCTGGCTTTTGGGCAATGTGATGATGATAACAGCTGTGAGTTGTCCTCCTTTTGGGAGAGCTGGGGACCCCAAGGCCAGTGGACAGCGGTGTTGCAGTGAATCATTTATTTCAAGACCCAAAGTCCTGGGAGAAGCTTGCTTCAAGTTTCATGATTGGGATGCTTTTTAAGTGTTTGGAGAAAAAAGTTGAAATTACAATTCTTGACTCTTTTCTCTCATTTACCATTATATGCAGGTGAGGGGGGGATAGTGAACAATGAATTGCACTACTTAGAGATATAGGCTAAGCCGTTTTTTGGGCAGCTGTGTCAATAAAGTACACATATAACATCAGTTTCCTATTACACACGTCATTCAGAGTCATATATCACTCAGTATAATGGGAAAAAGGGAGACCAAAATCTAAAATGAAAAGAGAAATTGAAGTACAACTAGAGCGAGTAGCAGCTGAGCCAACAACAGCCAGCACAGTGAAACATTTAGTCAGTTCTCCTGGAAAACAAGTGCTTCTGGCATTCATGACCCTCCATGTCATGTCTCAGAAAGCTGACGAGCAGTTGGGTTGCAAGAATATTGGAAGCAAATTTTTCTTGCTATTCTCAGGTAATTGGAAATAAATAGATGACTGCCCCCACACATCGCCCTGCAGATTGTGATTTAGTTCAAGAGTTTTGAAGGTGAATGTTTCTGTCTGTTTGCACTGACTTTGATGTGGATTTTTCAAAGTGGGTGTGATAGGACAGTCATCGTGAAGGTATGTCATGGGTGCAAAAATGAGTGTTTCTTGAGGCTCAGATTGTGGTGGTGGGGAGGGTCATCTTTCCATCCTTCCACTTCTCTCTAAACCTGCATCTAATCACACTTCTGCTCAGTTGTTGTCAGAGGCTAACACTGGTTCCAAGACGCCTGTTCAGTCAGCCCTGGAACCAAGACCCCAAGCATGGCAAGCATTCATTCTGCTTTACTCAATAGATTAACGAATAGTTGCAATTACTTATTTATTTTCTAAGTATAAACAGAATCCAATTTTTATTGCTCTGAGAAGGGCCAGCTAAGAAAAGCATCTTACTACAGAGAAGGATTGATTCTTGATGCACATGCAAAATATGCACAGAAGATACTCATTTTGAGGGATGCTAAACTTTAAGTTTATAAAAGGGTGTGCAAGAGATGGTGCTAGTCAGGGAATATTTTGCCAGATCTGTCACATAAATTTGGAAAGAGCTCATCTTCCATTGTTTGTAAAAACTTCAATTTTTATAATTAGATTAAGAAAGGTCCTAATAAATTCTTATTTTCTAAAGGATTTTTCTTATAAAATTTAATTTTCATTACACTTTGAGGTTTCAGTGTTTCTTAACACCTTAGTGTCACTATATCATATGTGTTTTCTCGTTTTATATTTGTGTATTTTCAATCTGTTTTTTTTTATTTGTAACTTTAGTATTTCTTTTTATCAGGGAATATTTATTAGCACCCAAACATGAATGACAAGGGATTATAATTTCCATTTATTCCAACACTCTCCTGTCCACCCTCCAAAATTAGTATTGTCATAGATTACATGAAGTTTAATGAGTTTATATGAAATAATGTTAAGGATTTTACAGTATGCCATTAGAAAATATTCTTATGCCTCTGTCTTGGTTTTTTAACTTTATCAATAATTATTGAGACCCCATACCATGAAACAGAGGGAAATAAACCATTCTTTTCATTCTCACAGTTCTTTTTTTCTTACTTCATCTAAAACTTTAGTTATATATATATACATATATATGTTTTTTATAAATATTTGAGTCATTATACTTATAACTTTCAATAATGTACCCATATTACTTAGTTATAAGATTTTAAAAAATGTCTATTGACTGTCACTTATCAAAAATGACAAAGGAGTCAACCTACTTACACAAAATCTGACCATTTCACACTCTCTTTCTTCATGAGTTATATTTCAGTTTTCCATTGCCATCAATTATATTATGTAAGATATATTTTTCTGTAAGCCAGGGACAGATCTGGGTTTGATAGGTCCCAGAGCTTGAACAATTTGGCTCTTTTTAATTAAAATATTATAAAACTATAATTGGAAAAGTAGATTAAAGAAAACTATTTCTATTTCTATTATTTCTTTCTCTTTCTATTCTTTCTTTTGACTGAGAAATCACAACAAAGTAGAAATGTAAAAAAATAAATAAATAAAGGCTTCCCCAGATCTAGGGACATTGCATATTTTGATTAACAGTCAGATACACCTTTTATAATACATTTGTTCCCTTTTTTTTTTGGTTGCATACTTTGATCACCTCTTCATGTGACATTGATTTTATAGTATTTTCTTTCTTTTTTTTTTTTAAAGATTTTATTTATTTATTTGACAGAGAGAGACACAGCGAGAGAGGGAACACAAGCAAGGGGAGTGGGAGACGGAGAAGCAGGCTCCCCGCAGAGCAGGGAGCCCGATGCGGGACTCGATCCCAGGACCCTGGGATCATGACCTGAGCCGAAGGCAGTCGCTTAACCGACTGAGCCACCCAGGTGCCCTAGTATTTTCTATAATATCAACAAAAATATAATTCGGTCTCTTTTCTAGAATGGTCAATTGATTTTTTTATAGCTAGAAAAGTTTCTGGCAGCTTCATAATTTGTTTTTGGTAATGGTATGCAAATTTATATTATACTTACAAAATTTAGGATACTCTTTATCGGGTTATCTTTCATAATAAGCTGTATACGATTTCAGAGCATTTACATTTTCTTGCACTATGATTAAGCACTCTTAAATAATAAAGTCACTTATTAATCCATGTTTTGTTTGTGTTTTATTTGCTGCACCAGTGGCCATTTTCCACACAATTTCACCTGGAGCCCTCAGAGATCAGGGCAAGATATGTCACTGTGAACACTAAGACACAATCCAGCATCTGAGTTCCCACACAAACAGGTTTACTGATTTGGCATTGATACAGATTAATGCTCTACATGACAAGATTTCTCTTTTACACAATTCCCGTCAAAAATGTTAAAAATAGGGGCGCCTGGGTGGCTCAGTCATTAAGCGTCTGCCTTCAGCTCGGGTCATGATCCCAGCGTCCTGGGATCAAGCCCCATGTCCACCTCCTTGCTCAGCAGGGAGCCTGCTTCTCCCTCTCCCACCCCCCTGCTTATGTTCCCTCTCTCGCTGTGTCTCTCTCTGTCAAATAAATAAATTCTTTAAAAAAATGTTAAAAATGAATATAGTACATTTATAATTGTATATGCTTTATGAGAAAACATGCATTTTTTGAGTAGGTGATGGCGACAAAATGTTTGATGATTGAAAAGATTTTTCAGGAACTAGGCCCAGCGATCTTTTTCAAACTTTGTTCTCTTTTGCTACTCACAGGCTTCTGGGTGCTTAGGCATTTACATTGGACAAAAGACCTTTAATTTTACAACACTGTAACTTGACACTAGTAACACTGAGTGGTGGGAGTTAGTTCTACCATAGTCCATGGAAATGACAGTGAATCACATGAATATATCACATTAAACTCCAACTAAAAATATTCGCAAATCAATTTTCCTTTAGCTGGTTCCAAAAGATGCCAGTGGCTTTTCCAACGGAAGTGGAAAGATATTAGAAGCAGTGACCGAAGTTCTGCCTCTTGTAGCTAAAATATCTTTTGTTTGCAAAATTTAAAAGCTGTGACCACATGTGAATACAAGACTTGAAAGCCCTGACCCTAAAATCCATTCACCTGGGCTTGGAAAGTGTATGAGCAAATAAAGGGTCCTGAATCAGGTGCTCATTGTCTTCAGGCTGTTGTTCCCATGTTCATGTTACTTTTAAATGGATTCTGTGTTCACCCTCTATCCTTTTACATGTTTTTCTGTTTACTTCTTGGTTGGATAAACATTTATTTTTTAGTTGTTCTTTAATAAGACTTAATTGACTAAACTGTTTAAAGTTTGAAAATATCTATCAGCTGACTGAACCTATATGATAGTTCTGGCTGAATAAGAAATCATAAACAATGTATTTTCTGAAAAGAAAATATAGATAACACTGTCTCTAACTTTGAATGTATCTGAGGAGACGTTTGCAGCCAGTCTACTTTTCTGCCTTTATAGATGACTTGATTTTTAAAATTTTTTGGCTTATATCCCCTTAGGTTTCTTTACCATTGAAGTCCAGTAATACTACCAAGATATATATCCAGGGTGATACATACCAGGTTTCCCTGGGATATATTTTTCCTTTTCAACTTGCATATTTTAGTCTTTACTTTTCTTCTGAAAATTTTCTTGAATTATGTCTTTCTTTTTTTTTCATTCATTGGTTGCCCTTCTACCAGGACACCAATTACGTATATAGTCCTTTACTTCACCTATATTCATATCTAGCTTTATATCACAAATCCTTTTAACTCTATTTTTTTAATTTAATTTAATTTTAATCTCCCTCTCTGGCTTATTTTCATGTCCTTGGCTGCATCTTCAATAGTTGTCATTCTCCTGTATTGTAGCTTCTAATATATTCTTAATTTTATTTTTTCCCATACCTTTCTAAGTTTTTAAATCTATTTATATTGTCTTAATATTTTGTCCTTAAAACCATTTATATCTTCTTCAAGAGTTTGTTTCATAGCGGGTGTTTGTTTTGTTAAAAAATCTTCAATTTTTTTCAAAACATGTCTTCACAAACTTATCTGCTCTGTGGAAATGTTTTAATTCTTGTTCTCATCTGTTTTCAATGGACTGAATACCTGTCCTTTGTAGAAGTCATGTAAATACGAACAAATCTTAGTGTGAAGGTCATTCTTCCTTGGCCAGGTGTCTGGTGAGGGAACAGTGAGCCTCTGAGCCACGTCTGTCTGTGCACATGTGTCTGACTGCTTGTATAAGAAAAGACGAGCCTGATAGAGACAGAGAGAGGCAGAAAGAGAGAGTTCATTTACCACTTTCCTTCAATAACTAAGTGTCGCAGCTGGGAGCGTCCTCATAAAACCTCACTGTAAAGACAGCAACAGTTTTCAAGAATATCATATTGGTACACTGTGTCGTTCTTCCTCAGCTATTTCATAGTGCCAAGTGGGGCCCCAAGAATCTTTAGCAATCAGCCTGTGTACTCCCAAACCCCTTATTTCAAAGACAGAGCTGTTCTTCCAGTCACTGCATTGTACCATTTCTGGAAAGAATGCTCTGTTCTTCAGTTCTTTGGGATACACAGTTATAAGTATCCTATCATAGCATCTTGCCCCACCCCAGGCCAGGTAGCAGAAGGCTTATGGTAGCCATTTCTCATACAATGATTTGGATTTATAGGTCACTCTTAGATTCATTACACAGATGCTCATTTTTCCTGTGGTTTTCATTTGTTTTGAGAAGGTAGAAGGGGAGGGAGCAGATACGTTCTTATTCTTCCAAAATAAAGACAGAATTCTAAATGGAGTATTTTTGGAAACAGCCAGAAGACTGCTCTGGATCAAAATTCATAGAGAAACCTATGTTCTCTTTCATTCATTTTCATCCAAGAGCATAGAGATAATCACTTGATCATCTCATTCATTTTGCAATAGCTAATGAGAAAATATTACAGTGTTTTCAGGTTCTATTTTTTTCCTTTTAAAAATATTACTGTATGTCTAAAGTAACCTAGAATGTCTATTTCTCTCATACTCTTTTGTTTTTGTCTACAGATTCTTAACTTCCATCATTAATATCTTTTCAAAGAAACCAAGAAATGACTTCATTTTGTACATGGAGAAAGGTAAGTTCCATTTTAGTCAAATGAGAAAAAGCACCTTTTTTTCAGTTTAAAATAATAGTAATAAGTTAAGAAACCTCAGAACTGTTACACTGGATTTAAATTCAATGATGTCTTCTGAACATAAGCAATGGAGACTTCAAGAAGCATTTGTGAGAAAACTCGGATATTCACTTTGGAAATAAGTGGTTAGATGTGTGGTTTAAGAAATTTAGTTTATATTTATTAAGCAATTACATATGAAAAGTAACTAGAATAGTGTCTAATTTAGAGTATTTGATCAAGACAAGTTAGTTCCTTTCCCTACTCAGTGAAGCTTGGGCTAGCCTTTGCCCTTGGTGGAAAAAAAAATGAAGAATGCCAGAATTGGGTGATACTGTCCTAGAATATATGATCAGACTTCAATGTAATTAAAGAATTCTGCAATACCAGCAAGAACAGTGAGTGCAGAAGAATGTTTCTTGTTTCTTCTTACTTAGTACTTCAGTAATCTGCTGTGAACCTCTGAGCTCTCACTCCTTTATGCCAATTGCCAATTCACAGGCAATTGATGCTAAGAAGACCTGACAGCACAGAGCAGAAAGGCACCAAAATAATCCTATGCCCCTGAGTGGCCCTGTGGACATAGACACTATAAGATGTAGAAATGAGGCCATAGAGCAAGAAGGCATCATTTCAGGGTCCCTGGGAACTGTAGGAGTCAAAGCAACTGTCAGAATAAAAGGTCTTTCTCTCTTGGCTTGCATGTGATGCCATGGCAATTTTGATTGTAATTTTATGCCATTCCTAAGTCCGTATTGCAAAGAAAATAATATTTAACTACCTTCTCCTAATATATGTGATCTTTTTTATCTGAGATCATCCTTTTCTTCCACTACAACACTCACCCTTAGAGAAGTTACATACGGTGTTACAATTACTTTTGTGGATTTGTTTTACTAAAGGTTGAGACTGGGTGAGTAGAACCAGTAGATGGGAGAAGAAATACAAATCCCTCTAACACCAGATGACATTAACTGGGCTTAAGGCCAATATCTGAAAATATCTTCCATGTGGGGGTGTCCATTAAGGAAACGTATGTGACAATGAACAAACACTTGGACACATATCCTCTACCTGTTAAGTATCTGCACTAGTGCCAGGTCATGATAAAAAGACAAAAGTTTTAAAAATTAAAAAAATTTAAGGTCATAACTCTTTTCTTCAGTGAGTTTTCAAACAATCAGGAGAGTCTAGATTAAGTATACAAAATGATTACAAACAATATTGGGTAACTACTTCTCAGATTTATTCTGATTCTCAACCATACAGATAAAAATGAAATTACTATTGATGTGAGCTTGACATACATGCTGCATTTGCCTATTTTTTTACAGTTTTAATGACCATTGTTATATAATCAGAGAACCCAAGATTTCTAAAGGGTCCAGGAATGTGGACCCAATAACCACAGTAACCTAAGATTATGGAAACATTCTTTGAAGAACAATCAGTCATTTAGATATCACAAATCTCTGCTTACATGAATCTGATGACTTGTTTGAAAAGTTTAAACAAATGACCTGTTATATAAATAGGTTTTAGTCTTGTCAGTCCAGCCAGTCCAGTGCCTATTCTTACCTAAATAATTTCTTCATGTTCTCCTGTGTTCTTCAGTTAATTTAACATGTTATAGATATTCTTGCAGTTGATATATTAGGCATCTGCTCATCAGCCCACAAATGGTATGGATTTAAACTTAAAGGTGTGTGAAGAATAGGTCCTCAGTGACACCATTGTAGTGTACCCCCAACACTTGCTGGGTGGTCTGTTAAATGAGCAAGTGGCTTTTTAGTTGAAAAATCTATTCCTGACCTAACGAGATGCATACAACCAGGTAAAAATGCCCTTTCAGATTACATAGATTCTAATTCAGTGAGTTAAGTGGGTTAGAGACATAAGCAAAGCGTGCCATCATGTGCTTTCTGCATTTCATGGGGGTGGAGGAGGGAAAGGAGGCAGGAATGGTGCAAATTGAGTTCTATTTCTAACTAATTGTAATACAAACTGGGTTGTATCACCCTTGATTTTATAAATACTTTGAAATAAAGTGTAGTGATTGCATAATAGCCCATCAAATGGGTGGTTGATTAGTTCAGTCAATTTTACATGCAGTTTTGCTATTATTTTCTACTAGAATGGAAGAAACTGAACAAAACCGTCACCATCATGGTGATGCTTGGCAGATGGGAACCAAGGATCAGTCCCACTTGTAATATGCAAAATCTGAAGAAAGTGATGAATAATTCTTTCATCTGATCCCTGATTCTCACGTCAGTATCATTTTAGAACCGTATTTCCTCAATTCTTACAAGTCTGACCTATAGGGAACTTGATGATCCTATGGGTCCCTCCTCATGTGAGTCATTGTGTCATCGGGTTCCTTTATCTTTTATCACACAGGCTATTTTGGATGTTCCAACATATTTGTTCTGGGAATTTTCTTTTAAATGCAATTTATTATTTTTCTTGAACTTCAGTGTTTCTAGTAAATGGTCTCCTCTCATTCCAACACACACACCCAAAATTCTCTTCCTCAGTAAAAGCCTTTAAGGTTCATGTCATTAGTGTATGTTGCTTGCTTCTGGTGAACGAGGGACAAAGAAAGTAGTGACTAATATCAGAATCATGAGTGAAGATATGTTTTATTCATAAACTTTGTACCTCCAGTGAAATTAAAAGCAAAGTAAAGGGTCGAAGCTGTGAACCCTTTTTCCTAGAGCCTGTAAACCAATAAAGCCTTTATATTAGCTATCGATATCTATCTCTGAGTTGCCTTAATAACATCTTATTCCCTGTTTTCACCAGCCATCAATAATATTTCTGCCTGCCCGCTCAGGCCCCTATCTCTGCGTGCAATTGCATTATAAGGGTCCATAAGCCCAATTTGCTTCACGTTCTTATTTTTGGAAAAGGCTGGCTGGCTTTTGTAATGAGAGCAGCTGCCAAGAAGGCTTGACAGAATTTGTGGCCCATCTGGCTTATAATCTTCACTCAATATCGCAGAGGCCTAAACTCTGAGACCTGCTGATAAGCCCAGGCGTCCAGGCGAGCGATGGCAGCCTTCTCTGTGATTTCTCATTAAGGGCAGGGACATCTCTCTGGGAATCTCTCATATCCTGGATATCACATAATTCCTTTTTTCATTTTCTAATAAGTACAAGAGAGTTGTATTTTTTTTTACACTATAGTATCTTTGTGTACCCAGATATGAGTGAACAGTCATTTGGAAAATTTTGACATTTGAGTGTTTGAGTTTCCTAAAATATTTGTTGTTATTCCAAAAAAAAAAATCCACTGAACAAAATGCCATTGAATAGATCAGAATATATTAAATAACCGTGTATACATTTTAGTATTTGCAGGTGATTCTTTTTTCCACTACATATCTGTATATATTTTCTATCACACTGGTGTGTCGTGTGGCACCCATAGTTTATGGCAAATGGGAAGAAAATCAATAACATAGCCACTGACTTACCCAGCATTGATTAGCCTGTTTTCTTGGTGATTGAACAAAAGGAGAGAAAGATAAAGAGGAGGCTGTTGAGGGTCGGGGAGTGAATGGGAGTTGTACTGAAAGCATCCTCCTCTTGCCTATGGAAGATGAATTTTAGAAGTAATGTATAACAATGTACTATATAATAATAATCCTGCCTATCCTGCATATTTTTTTCTGATCTCTCATATTGTGTTTATTATCCTTTGTGATACATTGCTAAGTTTGATAGAAGAAGAAGGTGATATACCCCCTGTCCCTAGAAGTTTGTAACTAGTGGGTCTGAGTTGATCAACTTCTTTGCTACGGTTGGGGAAATTGTAATCTCCTCCAGTAGGGCTGCAGAAAGGGATTCTGTCCTGTTGTGGATCTGCATCTACCATTGAGGTTCAGTTTGGAAGATTGGCAAGGCTTTATTTACTATGCTATTTATCTCCTCTCCCTTTGCAGAAATTGCTTTTCTATATTTCCTATATTTTACAAGTATTTTTGATAAACTGGAGATGGTAGTGACAATATTCTGAACAAAAAAGCTCCCATGAGAAGAATCTGAATAATAACTCATCAAAACAAAATCTGGGCAAGGAGTAGGACTGGTTGCTTATAGGACAGAAGACTGGATCATTCCTAGAGTCAAGACGTATCAGTCAATTTTTTTCTTATCAATTATTCAACAAACATTGATTAAGCACAAACTCTGCGTCAGGTGTTATAAATGCCCAGAAGGAATGCAGATTTGCATAAGGTAGGAAAACAACCACCTGCTTTGCCACAATGAAAGAAAAAGGCGAATGGAAGCTTAGAAACTCTGGTGAAATGGGAAACTACCCTTAACAAAATGCTGATGGGAACACATAAAACAAAACAAAACAAAAACTCTGAAAAGTGTATGCAAGACATTCAAATTGAGAGTGGCTGTGTGTCCAGTCAACAAATTGTGTCCTGAGACCACATGTGGACCTATGTATGTCAAAGAGGATCTGAGGACACCAAATGCAGAAAGGATGACTCACATCCTGAGTCGCAGGCAGAAACAACTTCAAGGAAGGACTAAGGATTCTGTCATCCTAGCCCTGGAACCAACTCACGTGTAGCAGCTCATTAACTTAGTACAAATGGAACTGGAGAAAACTTGACTGCTGAGTGGCGGAGCTCACAGGGGCTTTAATTAGGTATTAGTGGAACTGAAAGCCAGAAATCTTTGCCTTTGAGAACCAGTTTCTACACTTCCTAGTTTTATTTTACTCTCCCTTTTAAATTACTCAGTAAAAGTAACTTCTAAAATATTAATAAGTCTTAGCTGAACTAAAAAGGAATGTTATTCAATGTTATGTTAGGGAGAACCAGTTGAAGCTGTTATGGTTGCTGACATCATTCATAGGTTAGTCTCTCACCTTTTACACCAACATCCACATTCTCAAAAGCCTGGTTCAGATGTCATTAATTCCTGCTGTTCCAAACCATCAAGTGCTCCTCTGTTTCTCTGAATAGTAACAGCTTATTTGGTTGGAATCGTTCATTTTCCTGTCCCTTGAAAATAAGCTATTATTTAAAATTTTCTATCATTTGAAAAATACATTATTAGATTTCTTTCCTCATGTATCCTCTTTATATTCTCAATTAGACCATTATCTAAAATAGCAACTCAGTATTTTGCACTTAGAAGGCATGCTGGAAGCCACTATCAAGCCATCGGTTAATTCACTGATTATTTTAACAAATGCATAGTATTCAATTTTTAAAGCTTTAAACCTAATAATTGAAGTGTCCAACCACAAACAGTCCTGAATCCTGTATTGTAAAAGAACAGCGTTCTAATAATAACCACCTGCAAAGTTACTAAATGTAATTAGAATGACTCTGACATTTTACTAAGGAGGCTGTGTAAATAGTACGTATATGGAAACATCCTTCTGTATGTAGCACAGTTTGTATCAGGCTCATATATATTCCACCCTGATTTCTGATTTGGACGTGAATGAATGGAAACTTTTGAACAAAGTAAATATGAAGATCCTGAATGAAGGAATATGTGAGAGAATGTCTCCTCCTCTGTGTGTGTATGAGTAAAATCCAGTAGCATTTGGCTGCTCAACCTCATGCTCAAGCATTAATTTCACACTTTATTTCCCAGAAATTGAAGACAGTTAATTGACTTTTTACAACTGGTATTGAAACTTTTTTCTACTTCATGCCTTATGGGATAGGAAAACTGTGCCGTTAGTGGGGCTCAGTGGCTTGTTCAAGAAGTGACAACTCAGTAAATAGAAGACCCACATTAGATTCTGTGCTTTATAATGCCCTGTTTTCATTTCTGTAGAGATTTATTGCAGTTGAAAGGACTTCAATAAAGATCACAATTTAGGTCTTTTTCTTCAGGGATGTAAATTTTCTTAAATTCACAAAAATGTTGGAACTAGAAAGGGCTTTAGAAAGTGAAATTCAGAGAAATCATCTGTTCGTGTAATAAAAATCATCAAATTGGAATTCAAGAAAAATTCTCATGATCTTTAACCTTTTTCAAGATAAAACATAGAAAAGAAAGAAGGAAAAAAGGGTCAAAGTAGAGATCTATTCTGATACTCACCATTTGCCTACTGTGTGCCAGGCCCCACATTAGCCACTTCCATGTTTTGTAGATTATTTTATTCTTATCTTCTAGCTACAAGTTAAGTCCTAGGGTTGCCATTATTCAAATGAGGAAATTGTTAGGGCTATGCATATTGCAAGTAGGACCCAACACGACTGATGGAGAAATCCGTAAGCCAGCCTCCACTTATCCAATTATTCTGAAAAGATTTCCTAAATAGAGTAAACTTTAGGAACTTACTGAATGAAATAAAAGAAGAATTTTTCAGGCAAGTATTGTGAGAGTTTCAGAAACAAGTTGTATCTTGACAAAACACTTAAAGCATGATGCGTATCATAAAGAATTTTTTTTTACCAAATATTCTAGCTCTCCTTTCCCTCTAGGCATATGTCAGTTTACAATTACCCATGCCACTGAAGACAAGAGAGGCCATGGGACTTGCTTCTCCCCATTAAATACAATCACCTAAAGCACATCTAGGCAGAAGCTCTCAGAGGTGGTATACCTTGCCACCTCCCTTTTTCCTGCCTTGGCCATGGAGAAGTTCTGTGCTGTGAAGGAGCCTCTGTCAGCTTAGGTCTTTGAGTGACTATGATAAGTTGAGCTTAGCTTGTCCTGACTCATCTGATGAGCATTCAAAAACCTGCCTTGATGGAGCAGGCTTTCCAAGTTGAAATAATGTAAATATAAAGAGCACAATTTGGGTTCTAGAGAGTTTGGGCTTTTAATACCTGTTTCTGCCATTTATTGGCTGGGTGACCGTGGAAAATTGGTTCCCTATCAGTTTCCTCACCTACAATGTGGTCACAATGACCTCTATTTCACAGGATTATCCTAAGTTAAATGTGGTGATGTTGATTAATTGTTCAGTCGAGTGCCTGTCACATGCCACTGAAAGTTTAAAAGTATCAGCAGTAGCAACATCATCAGCGTCATCCAGAGTGAAAAGTAATATTCTTTCCCACCATATTTTCATAAGGGGCTTTGAAACAAAGGAGAAAAACTTTTGTGTGAAGCGGAGACTAAGGGGGATCCATAATAATAGCCTCAAAATGAAAGGACAAGAAGGGTGACATGTGAAGGCAACAGACTCCATGTGCAGGACTCAGCAAATGAGGGCAGAACCAGAGGCTCAACTGAGGCCAGAACAGGAGGTGGTGACCACTTTAGGAAAAATATGTGAAGTCCACTAGGTATTATTTAAAGTACTATCCTCTTGGGAGAAGGAAGGAAGGAAGGAAAGGAAAAGGGAAAGGGGAAGGAAGGAAGGAAAGAAAGGAAAGGAAAGGTTGGTTTCCCTTAAGAAAATGAACTATAAATAAAATGCCCATACATTCCTTTGTCTTTTCTTCCTAAGCAGTTTCAGAGTTTTGGGAATGACTTGAAGCTGCTTAAGTTGGATTGAGCTGAAGACATGGACATCTGGATATGAATCCTTGTTTGACTTTATGAAACACTCATGGAGGAAGATGTTACTAAAACAGAAAACAATAACAGCAATATCATCAGGGAACAAGTGCCCTGCAATTGAATGTCAGAGGTTTTTTCAGAGTTCTCAGCAGGGAACCTCCCACCAACCAAGCATAGCTTGAAATCACTTCCCTGGAGAGTGGCTCTTAGAACCTGGATGTACTCTGAACAGGTGTTCCAGCAAGTGCTGCCAACTGTATTCTTCAAGTCAGGAGAAAGCCTCTGCAATTATTCTGAAACCTTCCAAAATAAGGCATTTGACTGGGAGCTGGAAGAAGAACAGCATATACAGAGAAAGGGAAAAAAATCCCAGCTTTCATAAACTAATAGACTACATGTACATGTATTCATGTTCTCTATGTAATTATGATTTATTACCATCATTGTACTCCCTATTGTTTTTATAAAATTTCTGCCATTTTTTAGGTTCTTACCAATGAACCTATAGCATAGAATAATTAAATGTCATGTTAAATTCTTGAAAGGAACATATCTCTACAACTGTAGAATTATTTAATCCAGTAAACAACCGATCTCCTAAAGCAAACTCCATATTTTATTATAAACCACTAAATGTAACCTCTTCCTATAGATGGAATAATATGAGCCAGTCAGAAAGGTTTGCTCACTTCCAATTGAATTACATAGAGATGTGGTAGGAACAAACAGGACGTGACTTACCAAGAGGACTTTTATTCTATCTCCTAAACTTATGTCTCATAGAGATCACCAAACTGTCCTGAGAATCAATGTCTTCATCTGTAAAAAACAAAAACACAACAAAAAAAGGACCTATTGTACCTAAATTACACTTTGGTTAAAAGAATCAAGTAGAATGATGTACGAGAAAGCTTTTAAAAGCCCTAAAACACTATTATTATCACTATAGTCCGTTTTGAAATAAATGAAACCACATTGAACCTGCATTACCCCTATACTGCATTTGCTCCCCTACTCCCTCCTACATGTATAGTCTGTAGCATACAATTACCAACGTCTTTCAGCGTAATTCTGTAAAAATACCTGCTGCATAAGGCCAGGGTGAATTGCACTGTGTTTTGTTTGAAAGTTATATATATATATAACTTTCCTACCTTGCCTAGTTTTCAGAGGGTGCTCTCCATTAGTTATTTTAAACTAAAAACTGAGTAGAATATTTAGAAAGTAAGATAGAAGTATGTAGAAAATACATAAATATAGTAGAGAAAGTTCCCCACTTCTCTGGATATAGCAGGGTGAAATAGAAGCTGCTCCCAAAAGAATATCTAGTTTTGAGTTTCTAGCTATCCTCCGTAACTTCATAATAAAGTTGCAAAACATGACAATTTATAGTCAAGAATTTTACTGATTGTTAGTGGTTGTCAAAATGCATGGGGTCAGTTGGAGAGTAATATAATGTATGTGTCATATAGAAAGACTGTGATATCTTTCTTGGAAGACATAATAGATGAGGTAGATATCTATTCACTATTCATGATTTGCTGTTATCTTCTTATCCAGAAACAGAAAATTAGAATAAATAAAAAACCCTTCCCTATTGCCCTCTCTTTCTCACACACACACAAACACACACACGCGCACACACACACACACATACAGAAACTCCATTTCAGCTCTTTAATTTGATGACTACTTTCCAAATCAAACCCCTTTCTTCCTGGATTCTCTCACAAACACCAATCTGTAGCCCAGTTAACACTAAGATGTAATATTTACAAGAATGAATGTTCCCTGTACAACTCTGTGTTTCACATTCTCAAGTCTATTACTGATAGGTATGTCAGTCATTATGCAAATGTGGAATAACAGGGAGTTGGTGACCTTGGGTCAAAGCTAAAGGTAGAACAAGCAGTGTGACCAAGAACTGTAACCTTAGCCAAGCTTAATGAGAGACCGGCCTATACCTAATTGCCATGTACCTCTCTGCAGCATAAATTTGGCTGGCCATGGTAGTAGTAACTTGTCAGAGAGGGCTCCCAGCTCAGTTGGTACACAAAGACTTTTCAGGAACCATGTTATTCCTTATTTGCCTAAAACCTGTGGGAGCAAGTTGCTAGATTTTCCAATTCTATGCCTCTGCCATCAAAGGGGAGCTTCTACTAATACATATTTTGAAAAGGGTTTTGAAATTTACTGTGTCAGTTGGATTCTGTTTTAAGGGTAGAGAAACACTTAAACCTGCTTTGAAAGAAGAGTAATAAGAGCCATAATTTGAAAGCTACCAAGTGCCAAAAAAAAAAAAAAGAAAGAAAGAAAGAAAGAAAGAAAGCTACCAATTGCAAACAGACTCCATTAAAATCGCCACAAGACACATTGTTAATACATATAATGATAGTAATAGTCACAATTTATCTAAACGATTTATGTAAATGGAGCTGACATATAACATTTATGCAAATGTTAGCATATGATATCATCCAGGGCATACATGGATTTTTTTTTATTCTTCATATCATTATCTGTGATCATAGAATTTTACTGGGTTAAGATAAATTAAATTTGTAGGTTGCCATATATCTTTGGGTTCCACATGTTCATAAAATTCTGCTTAAAAAGAGCTTGGTGCAATTGTAAGGCATGCACTTACTTGATTTACCCAGTGCTAGCACAAGGATAATGACTTTGAATGTGGGCGTTTTTATGATGAGCAACTATGTTAAAGATACTCATGCATATAGACAGATACTGTACTATAATATGAAAGTATGAAGAAAGTGATTGTATTAGAATTTTTTGTTACTCTAGTTTAAAGTGTCATTTTTAATGATAATATACTTAGTCACCTTGGGCTGCCCTAACAAAATACCAGACTAAAGGACTTAAACACCATAAATTCTAGAAGCTAGAAGTCCAAGAACAGGGTGCCAGCATGGCTGGGTTCTGAGAAGAGCCCTCTTCCTGAATTGCATGAGACCACCTTTTCACTTGTGTTCTCACGTGGCATAGAGAGATAGAGAGAACCCATGCACAAACAGGGGGAGGGGCAGCGGGAGAAGCAGACTCCCCACTGAGAAGGAGCCCTACAAGGAAGGAGCTCCATCCCAGGACCTTGAGATCATGACCTCAGCCGAAGGCAGATGCTCAACCCACTGAGCCACCCAGGTGCCCCCAAAATATAAATAGTTTTAAAGTGCCACTGAAATCCACCCAATTAGGCCATTTCAGTTTTAAAAATATATTTGAAATAATTTTCTTAAAATGAGCTTTAATTAAGTAAGAAGAGGTAAACTTAACTATGAAATGAACAAATATTTCACTATTAGTAATAAAAAATATTCAGCATATTTCAAACAATATACAGCTTTGTTCTTACATAAGATCTTGCCAGATGCTATCTACGAACACCTCTTCAGGAAATCCCTATGGCAAATAGGCATCATGATCCTAGTACTGGTCGGTGTCTATTTTTGCTTTTGTCATTCTTTTGCCACATTACTACCTCCCAGGACTGTACTTCACATGATACTTTTGTGTCCCACTAAGAAAGGTTGCTGGGAAGATAGGGCATATATATATATCTGTAGAGTTGCAGTTCAAATCCAAAGGCAGTCTACTAGCAAAATTCGTTTTTGCTCTGGGGAGGTCAATTTTTGTTCTACTAAGGCCTTCAACTGATTAGATGAGGTCCATTCACATTATGGAGGCTAATCTGTTTTACTCAGAGTCCACTCATTTAAATGTTAATCTCATCCAAGATCACTTTCACTGAAACCATCCAGAAGAATGCTTGACCAATTACCTGAGTACTGTGGCCCAGGTAAATCAACACATAAAATTAACCACCACAGTTACTTCGCATCAGGAACTGCCACTCCTCTTATTATTATTATTATTTTTTAAATCCAACTCCAAACAGGTTTGGATGAATAAACATTTTTTGAGCATTTATCATGTATTAAGCACTGGGACAGGTACTTTTACACTCATGATTTTATTGATGCACAAACCAGTCTTGTGGGAAAAACTTTAATATTATCTTTATTTTACAGATAAGAAAATTGAAACTCAGTTGGTTTAATTGATTATGTGCAAATCAATATCCAGGTTACAACTCCTGGGAGAATCTCTTTTTATGAATTTCTGTGAATGAAATTCTATGTCATGGCACAGGAATTATACACCTTCACATCTCAGTCAGGAAAAATGAGATTGCATGTCTCTGGAAGCTACCATCCTTCTTCCCCTCACACATCTTTCCATCTTCCCTATCACCCACTGCTTCAAACCAACCCTGTTATACTCTGGTTGTGTTTCTATTTTTATCAGTTGTCACTACTAAAATGAAATAACAGCTGCCAAATTCTAGGGTTCTAGTGTGTGTGTTACATACCATACTATAAGTTTGAAATGCCTCGTCTCATGTCATTCTCTGATACATGCATATACTGTCACACATGTGTACGAATATACCTGTGCAATATGAAACAGGTATACTGTACAAAAGAAAATTGAAGTTTAGGGGGTTTAAGTGAATTTCTCCACATCTAACAAATAGTAAGTAATTAAAGTGAGGTCTAGCTACTGCCAAAACCCATGTGGGAGACTGCTACTCTGTGCTACCATTCCACACAGAAAACCAGGCTCCTTCAGCCTTCATGTCAGCTCATTTTCATCCCTATAATAATGCTTATCAGAATGGAACATTCATTTCCAGAAGGAGTGGGCTATAGAATTAAAATGACTGTCGTAGGTCCAGTTTGGGGCCTCAGTAACCATGTCACTGCTACATTCTCCCCACCTCTTCTACATACATGCCCAGTAGGGTTAAGAGTTACTCTGATTGCATTCTTTGAGAGTATTTCAGCTTCCCACAGTGAAGCTTGAACCCAGTCTTCTTTTCCAAGAGATTGGACTCTATTCCTAATGACCCTTAGTAAGAAAACCTTCGAGTCTTGTTGTCTGTTGATAGGAGTCATTTTATGAGATCATGCCCATTTGTCCAGAAAATAAACTCCATGGGCACCAAAGACTTCTCTCTCTTAATCTCTCTCTCTCTCTCTCAGTTTCTATATCCCCAGTTCCCATAACCATGCCTGACACATGGAAAATACTTAATAAATATTTTTGGAATGAACTAATTCTTGTATCACAGATGAAATAGATATTTACTGATTTCCCAGAATATTCTAATTTAAATAGTTGGCCTTCATCCCTTGTGGGTCAGTGTCTTAGTCCATTCAGGCTGCTTTAATAAAAATACCATAGACTGGGTGACTTAACAAACATTTATTTCTTACAGTTCTGGAGGCTGGAAACTGTAAGGTCAAGTTCTAGCAGAGTCATTCTGGTGAAGGTCCACTTCCTAGTCCATCGACAACCACCTTCTCATTGTAAATCACGTAGCAGAAGGGGCCGGGTGCTCTCTGAAGCCTCTTTCATAAGGGCATTCATCCCGTCCATCCTTTTGACCTAATCATCTCTCAAAGATACCAATTCCACATACCATCACTTTGGACGTTAAGGTTTAACATAGAAGTCTGGCTAGAGGTTTATCAATGTTATTATTTTTTTCAAAAAACCAGCTTCTGGTTTTATGGATCTGTTCTGTTGTTGTTGGGTTTTTTGGTTTGTTTGTTTTTAGTTTCTATGTCATTTATTTCTGCTCTAATCTTTATTATTTCCTCCCTTCTGTTGGCTTTAGGCTTTGTTGTTTCTTCTCCTTCTTCTCCTTCTTCTTCTTCTCCTTCTTCTTCTTCTTCTTCTTCTTCTTCTTCTTCTTCTTCTTCTTCTTCTTCTTCTTCTTCTTCTTCTTCTTCTTCTTCTTCTTCTTCCTTCTTCCTTCTTCCTTCTTCCTTCTTCCTTCTTCCTTCTTCAACAGACATCCTTTAGGTGTAAGGTTAGGTTGTTTGAGATTTTTCTTGCTTCTTGAGGTAGGGGTATATTGTTATATGCGTCCCTCTTAGAACTGCTTTTGTTGCATCCCAAGAGATTTTGGACCATTGTGTTTTTCATTTTCATTTGAATTATAGGGAAATGAATATCCAGTCTATGGTAGTCAGCCGCATATTCAGTCTAAACTCTCTGAATCCTACCCACATAATCCTAGCTAATGTGTGCCTCTATGCCAATTCATATGTTCAAGTCATGATTCAACCTGCCCTTTTCATAGCAGAGTACATTCCGGGTTTTCATCTGTAACAATGTCACGCTCACTAGATGTAGGTTGTTATAAGCCCTGTAGAATCTTCTTGCACATAAAAGAGTTTGGAATCCATGCTCTTTGATACCCTCTTGAATGACAACTGTTTGTCTTCTTGAAGATGTTCAGTTTTAGCTTCCATTTGGCTTCAAGGTGATGTTTTATGACAGTCTATTTCGAAGTATAAGAAAGTGGAAAATATAAGAGAATAAAAATCAATGTTTAGCATAGCACTCAATATCCCATTCAGTTTGATCCAGAACTATTTTTCTAACAAGTTCTCCCTGACCATTCTGCAAGCACTCTCCACTTTCAATAATCTGAGTTTCTTCTTCTTTCCACAATGATTGTGTTCCCCTATCCCCCACTCACCCAAATCCTACCCCATCTTTTAATGTTACTCCAATACCTCCCTCCTCTATAGTAATTTTCCTGACTAGTCATTGGACAATTTTTTTCTATTAAATAACTACATCCAATGTACCAAGATAAGCTCTCCATAAGTAGCAGTGGTAAAGCAGGCACAATCTCTATTTTCAAGAAGTTTAGAGCCCGAGAGAAAGAGTATAAAGAGTGAGAGGAACCACACAGATTCAGAACTGTGGAGAATTCAGAGGAAGGGGAGTTGCAGTAGAAACTGTCCTTGAGTAGAGTTGTGAAGAAAGAAAATGTTCTTGACTATATAGCTATCTGAAGGTCATATCAAGTGGAGCAGACTTTATGAAAAAAATCAAAGCAGAATATGAGGAACTGCAATTCATTTTATTTGACTAGTTCTTAAAGAATTAGGAGAAAGTGTCAGGAAAAAGGGGAGACAGGTTGACTAGAAGTAGTTAATGGAGGAACATTAATGCCATTCTAAAGAACTTGAATTTTGTTCTGGAGACATGAGGGAACAGTGAGGAAACTTTAAAATAATATAAATGGGATGATATAAAAGCAGTGCTTTGAGGGGAAAATGACAACAGGATGGAATAAACAGTAAGCTAGCTTCAAGTTATAAAGAATATCTAAGGCTCTCCAAGTGTCCTAACAAGATCACCCTTGCCCAGCTCAGACATCCATAGCCTATGGCGTCCCTGAAACCTGCATAAGGGTTTAATCCTGAGGGAGATCATAAAGAAGAAATCCCCTCTTATCCATTGAAAGACCAATGCCATTGAGCGTGACAGGTCTATCTCTTCAATACCAGCTGAAGTATGAGCCTCCCAGGTCCTCCATCATCACCTAGGCTCACATATGGTTTGACTAATCTATTTAACTATTTAATGTAACTTTTTACTCCCATCTCCCATCTCTTTCTGACCTTCTAGATCATTCTGATATATTCTTTGGACAGTGCATGCTGCCTGGTATTGGATCTTACCTGGCTGTACCACTTAAAAGTTGTGTGATCTTAAGTACGTTACTTAACATCTCTGGGTCTCAGTTTCTCTTTCTATGGAAAAAAAAAAAAAAAGAAAATCAACATACATATGCCTGCTGTGAGTATTCAAATTGTACACATAAAACATTTGGAACAATAACAGCAACAACATAAAATTATAACAACACACCCTGTGATTGAGTGAATGCCCAGTGAATAGTACTTACTATTACTAGCATCTTCAGCAAAAATTCCCATATTAAAACTTTAAATTTTTTTTGACCTGAGTAAAATTTTACTATCTTCTGAGAATACTGCTTACACTGTTGGACTCTCAAATGGTGTTTGTTTGGTTTTGTTTCATTTTGTCTTGTTTTTCTTCTCACACACTGCATATCTCAGGTGTCTTTTTTTAATCCTCTTGCCAGTTCCATGTTATTTTTGTTTTGTACATTCTCTAAATCCCCAATCCTTTGAAGTATGAGCCACCATACTTTATTACTCACAACTCTTTCTCATTACTGTCTTATACAGATCTTATAGATCACTACTCCATCCTATGCCATTAATCACTCTGTCATCCTGGCTTCTCCATTATTTCTCTAGCCATCATTCTTGGCAATTCAGTATCTATACTGGATATTTTCCTGTCAATTCCTTGACTTCTTCTACCCTTTGTTAGCCTTGCACTCCCATGGTTATAGCCTGGATTTTGTCATTATCAACTATAGCCCCTCTAGAATCTGATTTCGAGCACGGCACCTTCTGACCTATACCTTCTCTCTTGGCTACTTTTTCACTCTACATCCTCACCGCAACAGCTCATGTGATGTGCTACCATTTGCTCCAACAGTCCCTTCTCTTTCTCACAACTGTCATGTCTGAAAAAAAACCTTCTGAGAACCCATCCCTTACTCCACCATCCAAGAGATCTGCTCTTCCCTCATTCTTTTTCATCTCAGTGATCCTTAGATTTCCACACATTTTAAACACAGATCACCTGGAATAAATGTTCTAAAGTATAAATCTTTAATGATACTTCATCTAAAATCCTTCAACAACTGATTATTACATTTTGCATGGAATATTAACACCTTTCTTTGACCTACAAGGTCCTTTATGGTGACTCCTGTTCACTCTTTCCCCCCATCCCTCAATCACTAAGACTCACTCACACTGGCCTTCTTGGTATTGGTAAACAGCCCAATCCTCCTTTTTTATCCTGTGTAAACCTTTATCCTTGAGGTTTATTTACCTGGAATTATTTTCTCTCAGATTGTTTGAAGCCTTCCTTTTATTTTTTTTAAATTTTTTTATTGTTATGTTAATCCCCATACATTACATCATTAGTTTTAGATGTAGTGTTCCATGATTCATTGTTTGTGCATAACACCCAGTGCTCCATGCAGAACGTGCCCTCCTCAATACCCATCACCAGGCTAACCCATCCTCACCCCCCTTCCCTCTAGAACCCTCAGTTTGTTTTTCAGAGTCCATCATCTATCATGGTTCATCTACCCCTCCGATTCCCCCCCTTCATTCTTCCCCTCCTGCTACATTCTTCTTTTTTTTTTCTTTCTTAACATATATTGAATTATTTGTTGCAGAGGTACAGATCTGAGATTCAACAGTCTTGCACATTTCACAGCGCTTACCAGAGCACATACCCTCCCCAGTGTCTATCACCCAGTCACCCCATCCCTCCCCCCTCCACCCACCCCCCAGCAACCCTCAGTTTGTTTCCTGAGATCAAGAATTCCTCATATCAGTGAGGTCAGATGATACATGTCTTCCTATGTTTGACTTATTTCACTCAGCATAATACCCTCCAGTTCCATCCACGTCATTGCAAATGGCAAGATCTCATTCCTTTTGATGGCTGCATAATATTCCATTGTATATATATACCACTTCTTCTTTATCCATTCATCTGTTGATGGACATCTTGGCTCTTTCCACAGTTTGGCTATTGTGGACATTGCTGCTATAAACATCGGGGTGCACGTACCCTTTCGGATCCCTACTTTTCTATCTTTGGGGTAAATACCCAGTAGTGCAATTGCTGGATCATATGGTAGCTCTATTTTCAACTTTTTGAGGAACCTCCATACTGTTTTCCAGAGTGGCTGCACCAGCTTGCATTCCCACCAAGAGTTTAGGAGGGTTCCCCTTTCTCTGCATCCCCGCCAACATCTGTCGTTTCCTGACTTGTTAATTTTAGCCATTCTGACAGGTGTGAGGTGGTATCTCATTGAGGTTTTGATTTGGATTTCCCTGATGCTGAGTGATGTTGAGCACTTTTTCATGTGTCTGTTGGCCATTTGGATGTCTTCTTTGGAAAAATGTCTGTTCATGTCTTCTGCCCATTTCTTGATTGGATTATTTGTTTTTTGGGTGTTGAGTTTGATGAGTCCTTTATAGATTTTGGATACTAGCCCTTTATCTGATATGTCATTTGCAAATATCTTCTCCCATTCTGTCGGTTGTCTTTTGGTTTTGTTGACTGTTTCCTTTGCTTTGCAGAAGCTTTTTATCTTGATGAAGTCCCAATAGTTCATTTTTGCCCTTGCTTCCCTTGCCTTTGGCAATGTTTCTAGGAAGAAGTTGCTGCGGCTGAGGTCAAAGAGGTTGCTGCCTGTGTTCTCCTTTAGGATTTTGATGGACTCCTGTCTCACATTGAGGTCTTTCAACCATTTGGAGTCTATTTTTGTGTGTGGTGTAAGGAAATGGTCCAGTTTCATTCTTCTGCACGTGGCTGTCCAATTTTCCCAACACCATTTGTTGAAGAGACTGTCTTTTTTCCACTGGACATTCTTTCCTGCTTTGTCGAAGATTAGTTGACCATAGAGTTGAGGGTCCATTTCTGGGCTCTCTGTTCTGTTCCATTGATCTATGTGTCTGTTGTTATGCCAGTACCATACTGTCTTGATGATTATAGCTTTGTAATAGAGCTTGAAGTCCAGACTTGTGATGCCACCAGCTTTGCTTTTCTTTTTCAACATTCCTCTGGCTATGCGGGGTCTTTTCTGGTTCCATACAAATTTTAGGATTATTTGTTCCATTTCTTTGGAAAAAGTGGATGGTCTTTTCATGGGGATTGCTTTGAATGTGCAGATTGCTCTAGGTAGCATTGACATCTTCACAATATTTGTTCTTCCAATCCATGAGCATGGAACGTTTTTCCACTTCTTTGTGTCTTCCTCAATTTCTTTCATGAGTATTTTATAGTTTTCTGAGTACAGATCCTTTGCCTCTTTGGTTAGATTTATTCCTAGGTATCTTATGGTTTTGGGTGCAATTATAAATGGGATCGATTCCTTAATTTCTCTTTCTTCTGTCTTGTTGTTGGTGTATAGAAATGCCACTGATTTCTGTGCATTGATTTTATATCCTGCCACTTTACTGAATTCCTGTATGAGTTCTAGCAGTTTTGGGGTGGAGTCTTTGGGGTTTTCCACGTACAGTATCATATCATCTCCAATGAGTGAGAGTTTGACTTCTTCTTTGCTGATTTGGATGCCTTTGATTTCTTTTTGTTGTCTGATTGCTGTGGCTAGGACTCCCAATACTATGTTGAATAGCAGTGGTGATAGTGGACATCCCTGCCGCGTTCCTGACCTTAGGGGGAAAGCTCTCAGTTTTTCCCCATTGAGAAGGATATTCGCTGTGGGGTTTTCATAGATGGCTTTTATGATATTGAGGTATGTACCCTCTATCCCTATACTCTGAAGAGTTTTGATCAAGAAAGGATGCTGTACTTTGTCAAATGCTTTTTCTGCATCTATTGAGAGGATCATATGATTCTTGTTCTTTCTTTTGTTAATGTATTGTATCACATTGATTGATTTGCGGATGTTGAACCAACCTTGCAGCCCAGGGATGAATCCCACTTGGTCGTGGTGAATAATCCTTTTAATGTACTGTTGGATCCTATTGGCTAGTATTTTGGTGAGAATTTTTGCATCCATGTTCATCAGGGATATTGGTCTGTACTTCTCCTTTTTGATGGGGTCTTTGTCTGGTTTTGGGATCAAGGTAATGGTGGCCTCCTAAAATGAGTTTGGAAGTTTTCCTTCCATTTCTATTTTTTGGAACAGTTTCAGAAGAATAGGTATTAATTCTTCTTTAAATGTTTGGTAGAATTCCCCTGGGAAGCCATCTGGTCCTGGGCTTTTGTGTTTTGGGAGATTTTTGATGACTGCTTCAATTTCCGTAGTGGTTATAGGTCTGTTCAGGTTTTCTATTTCTTCCTGGTTCAGTTTTGGTAGTTGATACATCTCTAGGAATGCATCCATTTCTTCCAGGTTATCTCATTTGCTGGCATAGAGTTGCTCATAATATGTTCTTATAATTGCTTGTATTACTTTGGTGTTGGTTGTGATCTCTCCTCTTTCATTCATGATTTTGTTGATTTGGGTCATTTCTCTTTTCTTTTTGATAAGTCTGGCCAGGGGTTTATCAGTCTTGTTAATTCTTTCAAAGAACCAGCTCCTTGTTTCGTTGATCTGTTCTACTGTTCTTTTAGTTTCTATTTCATTGATTTCTGCTCTAATCTTTATTATTTATCTTCTCCTACTGGGTTTAGGCTTTATTTGCTGTTCCTTCTCCAGCTCCTTTAGGTGTAGGGTTATGTTGTGTACTTGAGACCTTTCTTGTTTCTTCAGAAAGGCTTGTATTGCTATATACTTTCCTCTTAGGACTGCCTTTGCTGCATCCCAAAGATTTTGAATAGTTGTGTTTTCATTTTCATTGGTTTCCATGAATTTTTTTAATTCTTCTTTAATTTCCTGGTTGACCCATTCATTCTTCAGTAGGATGCTCTTTAGCCGCCACGTATTTGAGTTCTTTCCGACTTTCCTCTTGTGATTGAGTTCTAGTTTCAAAGCATTGTGGTCTGAAAATAGTCAGGGAATGATCCCAATCTGTTGGTACCAGTTGAGAGCTGATTTGTGACCTAGGATGTGATCTATTCTGGAGAATGTTCCATGGGCACTAGAGAAGAATGTGTATTCCGTTGCTTTGGGATAGAATGTTCTGAATATGTCTGTGAAGTCCATTTGGTCCAGTGTGTCATTTAAAGTCTTTATTTCCTTGTTGATCTTTTGCTTAGACGATCTGTCCATTTCAGTGAGGGGGGTGTTAGAGTCCCCCACTATTATTATACTGTTCTCAATGTGTTTCTTTGCTTTTGTTATTAATTGCCTTATATAATTGGCTGCTCCCATGTTAGGGGCATAGATATTTACAATTGTTAGATCTTCTTGTTGGATAGACCCTTTAAGTAGGATATAGTGTCCTTCCTCATCTCTTATTACAGTCTTTGGTTTAAAATCTAATTTGTCTGATATAAGGATTGCCACCCCAGCTTTCTTTTGGTGTCCATTAGCATGGTAAATGGTTTTCCACCCCCTCACTTTCAATCTGGGGCTATTTTTGGTTCCAAAATGAGTCTCTTGCAGATAGCATATCAATGGGTCTTGTTTTTTAATCCAATCTGATAGCCTGTGTCTTTTGATTGGGGCATTGAGCCCATTTACATTCAGGGTAACTATTGAAAGATAGGAATTTAGTGCCATTGTATTGCCTGTAAGGTGACTGTTACTGTATATTGTCTGTGTTCCTTTCTGGTCTATGTTGCTTTTAGGCTCTCTCTTTGCTTAGAGGACCCCTTCCAAGATTTCTTGTAGGGCTGGTTTCGTGTTTGCAAATTCCTTTAGTTTTTGTTTGTCCTGGAAGGTTTTTATCTCTCCTTCAATTTTCAATGACAGCCTAGCTGGATATAGTATTCTTGGCTGCATATTTTTCTCATTTAGTGCTCTGAATATATCCTGCCAGTCCTTTCTGGCCTGTCAGGTCTCTGTGGATAGGTCTGTTGCCAATCTAATGTTTCTACCACTGTAGGTTACAGATCTCTTCTCCCGAGCTGCTTTCAGGATTTTCTCTTTGTCTCTGAGACTCGTAAGTTTTACTATTAGATGTCGGGGTGTTGACCTATTTTTATTGATTTTGAGAGGGGTTCTCTGTGCTTCCTGGATTTTGATGCCTGTTTCCTTCCCCAAATTAGGGAAGTTCTCTGCTATAATTTGCTCCATTATACCTTCTGCCCCTCTCTCTCTTTCTTCTTCTTCTGGGATCCCAATTATTCTAATGTTGTTTCGTCTTATGGTATCGCTTATCTCTCGAATTCTGCCCTCGTGATCCAGTAGTTGTTTATCTCTCTTTTTCTCAGCTTCTTTATTTTCCATCATTTGGTCTTCTATATCACTGATTCTTCTGCCTTATTTATCCTAGCAGTTAGCGCCCCCATATTTGATTGCACCTCATTAATAGCCTTTTTGATTTCTACTTGGTTAGATTTTAGTTCTTTTACTTCTCCAGAAAGGGTTTCTCTAATAACTTCCATGCTTTTTTCAAGCCCAGCTAATATCTTTAAAGTGATAATCTGAACTCTAGATCTGACATTGTACTGATGTCCATATTGAGTAGGTCCTGGCAGTTGGTACTACCTCTTGTTCTTTTTTTTGAGGTGATTTTTTCCACCTTGTCATTTTGTGCAGAGGAGAATAGATTAATGAGAGAACAAAATGCTAGCAGGGTAACAACGTCCCCAGATAATATACTCTAAACAAATCAGAAAAGACCTGAAGCAGTGGGAAAAGAAAGGGAAAGAGAGAAAAAAGAAAAAAAAAAAGAAAAAGATAAAGATAAAAACAAACAAAAACAGAACAAAACAAAACAAAACAAAAACAGAATGTGATCAAATATGATCAGGCTGGTATATAGATCAGTGCCACACACTAGATTTGGGGTGTATTTTGGTCTGTTAAAAGAAAGTGCTTCCCAAAATTTTAAAGAAAGAAAAACTTATATATGTACAAAAATAAGGGTTGATATGATGAAGGGATGGAATATGATTGTAAAGATGAAAATTATAAAAAATTTTATAAAAGGAATTGATAAGTTGTTTGAAAAAAGAAGAAGAGGATTTAAAAAAAAAAGAAAAAAAAAGGGAGAGAATGTGATCAGGCAGGGGAGTAGAAAAAAAACATACACTAGAGATTTAGAGTATATTTTGATCTGTTAGAAGAAACTATCTCAAAATTTTAAAGAGAGAACAACTTATATATATATATGCCAAAAATACGGGTAACTACTATGAAGGCATAGAATATGACTCTAAAAATGAAAAATAAAAATGGTTTTTTAAAAAAGGGATTGATAAGATGTTGGTTGAAAAAGGGAAAAGAAAAATTCAAAAAAAAAAAAGAAAGAAAAAAAGACAGTTAAAAAAAATAATTAACTTTGAAAGACTAAAGAATCATGGTAAAAAAGCCATGAATTCTATGTGCAGTATTCCCCAGCGCTGGAGTTCTGCCATTCTCATTGATCGGTAAACTTGGTCTTGGCTGGCTGTTCTCGCTGATCTTCTGGGGAGGGGCCTGTTGCCGTGGTTCCCAAATGTCTTTGCTGGAGGCGGAATTTCCCCGCCCTTGCCCGGTCCGGGCTAAGTAATCTGCTCGGGTTTGCTCTCAGGAGCTTTTGTTCCCTGCAAGCTTTCCGTACTGCTTTGGAGGATGAGAGTGAAAATGGCGGCCTCCCAATCTCCGCCCCGGAGGACCCGAGAACTCGGGGTCCCGCTTCTCAGTGAGCCCCCAGAGAAAAGCCGTCAGTCACTCCCGTCTCCCCGGTCTCCGGCCGCACTCCGTGCTCACCCGGCCTGTGACCACGTGTTTCTATCTCTGGCACCCGACTCAGTTTGGAGTCTCCAAACCCAGCAGATCCCTGCGGTGCACTCCCATGCTGCTCCTCCTGGGGAAGAAGGTGAGTCTCTCCGGATCTGCCGCTTGTTGGGTCCCTGCTGGAGGAGCAGTGGCCCGACTGTGCCGCGGATCACGGTTTATGGCAACCCCGAGCTGAGAGCCCGCGCCTGGGCTCCGACTCTGCAGCCGGCTTCCCACTCCGATACCTGGGAGCCCTGCCTCACTCAGGCACCCCCAGACTTTCTGTGACCCCAAGGGTCCTGAGACCACACTGTCCCACGAGGGTTCCAGCCCCCACTTAGCCACCAGAGTGACGTCCCTCAGCGGAGCAGACTTTTAAAAGTTCCGATTTTGTGCTCCGTGGCTCTATCACTTGCCAGAAGCGGCCGACGGATGCCCCTCCCCCGCCGTCTATCCTCCCGAATATCACCTCGGATTCACTTCTCCGCACGTCCTACCTTCCAGAAAGTGGTCGCTTTTCTGTTCAGAGAGTTGTTGCTATTCTTTTCTTCGATCTCCTGTTGAGTTTGTAGGTGTTCAGAATGGTTTGATCCCTATCCAGCTGAATTCCTGAGAGGAGACGAAATCCAGGTCTCCTACTCCTCTGCCATCTTGCTCCGCCCCCCTGAAGCCTTCCTTTTTATCCCCACTCAAGTCTTTGCTTAAATATCACCCCCTCAGTGAAGCCTTCCCTGACCACTCTTTCTAAGGAAACCTGCCCTCTACCCCATTATTACTTTCTTTCCTCTCATTCTGATTTTTGATCTTGTTCTGATTTTTTATCTTGTTCTGATTTTTGATCTAGCACTTATTCAAAGAAATAATTCTCTTTATTCCTTTGGTGCTTTGTTTCCTGCCACTCCCACTTAGGGTTAGCTCCATAAGAGGAGCAACTTTCATGGTTTACCACTTTATTTTTGGTACCTGCCAAGAAAAGTCACTGCCACAGAATAGGGCTCAATTAACACTCTTCTTTTTAAATGACTGGAATGAATGAATGAATGAAGATTAGAAAACAGAAAGGTTATTTAGGAGACTCTTGTAATAATCTGTTAACTGTCACATCTAAAAGTAATAGCTTATTATTATATAAATAGCATCTTGTGACTTTTTCTGTATTATCAATTTGCATTGGGAACTAACTCTTGTTGTTCTGATCTGTGTGTGTACAGATCTAATATCTTCAGCTCTAAGAAAAGCACACCCAATATCTTTTTCTTCTTGATAACTTTACACATGAGGCTTATACTTTTCTGGGCACAAGAAATATTTATTGAATAAATGATTAAAAATTGGATACAGAGACAAATTTGGAGGATATGCAGGAAGTAGCATACAAAAGAAGAGCACAAACACCTAAAGGGGACAAAGAAACAGTTGCTAAAATTGAATTATGTGAGCAACTGAAAAAGTTCTTTTGCAAGGAATAGATCTAGGTCAGAATCTTCTAGCTTTAGCGCTATTGGTACTAGCGACCAGATCATTCTTTGTTGTGGGTAGGGCTTATAGTCTTCTTCCTCACTTAAAGCAATCAAAGGTGCTTCTAGATATTCTCAAATGTAATCCTGGAGGCAAAAATCATTTCTAGTTGAAAACCACTGACTTGGGTAATAAGCTGGGAAAGGCAGTCTTATGAATATAGTGTTTAGATCTCTGCTAGGCCACATAAGAATGGGCTTTGAGCTTGGAACCCTTCCTTTAACAAGAGATAGAGTCCACACAGCCTGTGCCAGGCTTTTCACTTTGTGTCAGACTCTTTCATTTTGTGTGGGAATGTCTCTCCCTATTTCAGACTCTGCGTGTTTCTTTGTTCTGATCAGTTGTGCCATCCAGTGACCCTCAGGCATACCCCCAACTTTCAGTATTTCAGATTTGTGGGAAAGAAGGGAGTCCTGCTGCTGCAGTACCAGAGTGGTGCATGTAGACCAAGTGGCCTACATCAGCTGTTGGGGACATCTGCTAGTCATAAGGGACCAGTGCACACCATTGAAACTGATCTTGCTCTATCTCTTCTCTATGTGAGTAAAAGCATTGTTCCATCTGATGTTAGACTGTAGCGTATTTTCACCAGTGACTCCAATACCAAATGCAGTGGGCAGAACTATTCCCGATGGCTGGTATTGTGATGATTTTTGCTATCCTCCATGTAGTTGAAGTTCTCCTCTGGCATTGGTTATGGGTGCATAGTGTTCTATTTGACAATAAGCAGCAAATGGCACGTGGCTCCTTGTTGCCGAGCACACGGTTGAGGAAGAATTTGTAAGATTTACTAACTCCATATCGCTGGAAATGAATATGACTTACTTTGGTCAATGAAATGAGACAGAAGTGATGGTGTGCCAGGTCCAAGCCCAGACCTTAGGAGGCCTCATTATTTCAGTTTGCTCCCTTCCACCTCTACCAGTGCCATGAGGAACACATGCCTGGGGTAGCCCATTGATCTTAGGAGTGGATGAAAGCCTTGTAGAGCACAGCTGCCTGTAGCTCATTAGCCTAGATCAGCTGATTTTCTAGTGAAATATATGTCATTTCATACTCATAGCAAGGTGACTCACTGAGAGACCCCATCTAAGCTGGTCTGCTCTCCCATAATCTCCTGTGAGCCCCAAATCTGCAACTTACTCTACCAACTAGACTCAGGCACAAGTAGCAGCAAGGAGCTCTTCACATCTACTTGATACAGAATTGGATTTGGGGTAATTGTAGCCTGTTTAGCCATTTGACTCAGGCCATATTTTTATTCTATTTCTTTTAGAATATGATCTCTAGAATACATCCCTTGATTCATGACCTCAGTTGCAAGGCCAAGACTTGAGGCAGATAAAGCACAACCTCCCCTGACCACAGAGACCCATTCTGGGTTCCACCACATAATGGAATCCCTGCTCTCTGAATTCCTAATAACAATTGTTACCAGTACCTAATACTTTATTTTCTCTATTTCTTCAACTGTTATGCTGGTCTCTTCCCAATTAGATGGCCTAGTCTTGAGGGATAGACACTCATTTTAAATTTTGTTATTCTCCTACATCATTAGTAGTATACCCATTAATTAGTACAGAATAGGTGCCTATTATATCATCTTTATTAGTTTTATGTAAGTGACTGTAATATTTATGCAAAATAACCCGATGGAATAGGTACTTGCCTGAGTCAAAAAGTAAGGTGACTTCATTGCAAGGTCACAGTGGTGGCAAGGACAGCATATACACCTAAGACTGAAGGTATGGCTGAATTTGCGTCAAATTGAGATGTTTGGGGAACCGTCAAAATCTTAGCTATGTCATTATGGACATCTGCTGAGAATGCTAAAGGTAAACAATCACCTGAAAGATATATTTGCTTGCATGTAGTGGGAAACAGCAGCTCATTAGCTCTCTGCTTAGCTCGTTAACTCACCAGCTCGTTAGCCCTCTGCTCGTTAACTACTTAGCTCTGATTAGCTCTGCTCACTTCCTCCTCCTATCACTCACAGTGTGAATGAACTGTAAATCTGCCAGAGCAACAGATGGCCATCCCAGGTCCAGGGAGGGAGTTCAGGAGGTGGGGGATGAAGCATTCCCATATTTTTCTGACCTTGAAAAGATTCCATTTTATTGAAGTTTGTGAGTTATGATTTAACTTCATCATTAAAGAAACTAGCAGTTTTATTTTAAGATGTGGAAGTGTTCACTTAAATGGAGTCCCTGGGATGACGCAAATGTGCAACCACAGGGCTGTGTTAGGCTTGTCGGCGGTGGTCTACACAACATATAAGGACTTTAACACAAGGGAATATATATATATATATTTAAGATTTTATTATTTATTTAACAGAGAGAGACACAGCGAGAGAGGGAACACAAGCAGGGGGAGTGGGAGAGGGAGAAGCAGGCTTCCCGTGGAACAGGGAGCCTGATGGGGGGCTCAATCCCAGGACCCTAGGATCACGACCTGAGCCGAAGGCAGACTCTTGACGATTGAGCCACCCAGGCACCCCACAAGAGCATTTATAATGAGTATTTGTTAATAGCTTGTCGCATGCTCAACCTTGTGCTGGACACTTGAGAGGAATTCAAAAGATGCTGCTTAAGAGAACATGTGGAATATTTACATCTACAAACTACTGGAGAATAAAAAATCTCAGTTGTTAATCAGGAATTCAATTTATGGCATAGGATATATGCACTCTGGGAGTTCAGAAAACATTTTGATTATCAATACAGAAAAAGAAAAGAGAGAAGATTACCCCATTATGAAAAAAATCACAGATCTGGCTTCCATTGCCTTAGTAACCAAATTGCCACATTGTCAACATGGCTGTAGCCAGGCCAGCTCTTTAATTTAAGAACATTTGATTACCTGCACAGATGATACCCCACGTCTACTTGCTACCAGCTGTAAAAGAGACCGTTGGTGATTCATTTATTTTTTTTAGATTTATTTATTTATTTGAGAGAGAGAGCATGAACAGGAGGGGCAGAGGGAGAAGGAGAGAGAATCCCAAGCAGACTCCACGCTGAGCGCAGAGCCTGATGAAGGGCTTGATCTCATGACCCTGAGATCATGACCTGGGCCGACACCAAGAGTCAGATGTGCAACCAACTGCACCACCCAGGTGCCCCTGGTGATTCATATATTATAGCCAAGTTATTGTGCCTCTGGGTAGCCAAAACTTGAAAGGCATATATTCCCTGGAAGTGATGACAAATAAAACAGTGTTTTGATGTCTTCCTTTTCATCCATCTACACATTCACTTGTCTATATCTGCAATAATTCACAAAGCAGTTGAGATAACATCTACTACTAATAGGTTATTCTAAATGGGTTAGTTACATTAGCAAGTCAAAACTCTAGAGAGAGGTAGTAGAGAGGACAGTTACGTTTGATAAGGTAGAAGAAGATACAAGAAATACAGAGCTAGGATTGGTATACTGGGAGAAAGAGCTGGGTAGGGCAGCCCAGCAAAATTCCTGAGCACTGCAGAACAACTGAGACTCTGAACACCTAAGTGAAAGTGTCTCCTCAGGGGTGGGAGACAGAAGAGTGGAGGGCTCTGATAGCTGGTTTTATTTGCCTTGCAGTGTAGTGGATGACTGGTCCTATCTGCAGGGAGGGGCTGCTACCAGCCAAGCTGCCTTTGCCTGCTAGGCAACCCCCCACTGATTTTAAGTCATGCAGATACAGTCTCTTTTGTTGCTACCTCATCATGTAAAATTTTTCTTAAATTAAAAAGAGAAAGTAGTAAAAATGCGAGACCTTTCTTAGATGCCTGGGGCTCTCTTACTTCTGCTGCAAGAACTTTTGAAAAAGAAAACATAAACAAAATATATTTCCTGTCTGCCCATAACAAACAGAGACTAAAAATACTGTTACAACTGTACAATAGTTTAAGGTCAATGTATTCCCTCTTCACGGCTATGAAAACCTGACCCGCATAAGGCATTAAAATTCATAACACATGAAAATTAGGGAGTCCTGGAAGCACTTTCTTCTATATAAGTACAAATTTTCTCTGCCTACATCTAGCATTTAAAGGAAACCATCCAGATAATTAAAATGCCTATAAATGAAATGTCAAAGTTAAATGTTTTTTTAAAGTCTTAATGCTTAGGCAAAGTGAAACCTTTATTCTAAAATAATACACTTTAAATACTAGCGGTATCTTGTGAGGGAGTAGAATAATTAAGGATTGCCACATAAAATGGGTCTACAGGTCTACATGCCGCTCCACTCAGTAAGTAACCTTTATGAAGGAATGTGATAATCAGTGTGTATTTTTTGTCCTTAAATACTGCCATTATTTTAAACATGAATCTAGCTACTGTGGATAAAGCTAACCATACAATGCACATGAAGTAAATTAATCACACAGATGTAGAAAACAGAGTTGTTGAGTTTGGCAGATTTTGATTTGGTTTTTGTGTATCTGACTTTAGTTTCCCCCTCCCCCGTATTAGTGTTATCATTGTTGTTTGATTTCTTTTTGTATCTTCTTATGTGTGTCACCCTCATCTGGGTACAGTCGCCATGTGAGAAATGCCCTTGTGAGTTCTGCCTAGGTTTGGGGCATGCATGATACATCTGAGCTGTGAGACGGTTTGAGTACAATTCAGTCTCTTGGTCATGATGTGGATCGAGCCAAGCTATGGAACAGGCAGTCCACTTTTCTAGATTCTGTAAGGTTTGGATCAAACATTTCACACACCACACTAATACAAAAACTTACACTTAGACATTATGGCTAACCCTTTTGAATGCTAGGATAATTGACCTTTCCACCCTTTGCTCCAGTAGGTGAAGCTCACTCACCATCAAAGGCAACCTCATTCTCACCAAAGAAGCAATGGCAAGGGCCCAGGACAGGGTCTGAGCAGAAGATAAAGAACCGCAATGTTGTAATTACTTAGATGGTATGTTCTGGGATGATACACATCATCTCAACCACCACTGTTACTGATGTGCCACTGCACCAGTGTATCCACGCCTACCTCTCTGTGATGCCCATAAGGCAAGACTGCAACTTGCCCTGCTGCTAGGAGCCAACAGCAATTGACTTCTCCAGTCTTTTGTTGGTGGGTAGTGGACTTCCCAGCAGGAAGGAACAAATAGTTTGGGGGGAGAGTCCTTAAGTTTTTAGAAGATAATCTTGATTCAAACTGGTTCTTTCCTCATCAAGACCATTTTCCAGTTTCCCTTTGACGGTAGCATCCTGGAGATCAGGTGTGAAACCAACATTTCCAGTCATCAGTGAGGGGATCCTGTCTCTGGTTGATGCATGCTATCTGTATTCCTGCACTTATATTTTATCTGTTTGTTTAGAGGTGCTTTCCCTCCCTCCTCCTTGAGTGGCAGATGGTAAAGATGGCCAATTCCTCTTCCAGGCAATACATTAAAAAGTAAAGTCAAGGCACATGGTCTTAAAAGGGAGGTAAAAGGTCAAATACAATGGCTAACTATTAGCAATCTGATTGACACAAGTAGTAAGGGTTGATACTAATAGAGACCCCTCCATGGGCCCCAAAACACAAACATTTGGCTGATTCAGCTCAAGGGGGCAGTAAGTGGGACTGTGCATCACTGAACTAAAACTGTTCATGTTTAAATGGTCAAGGGCACTTGATAATTAAGTCTCAGCTTCTGGCCTCTTTTTCTCTTGAAATCACACTTTGATTTTGGCATGGAAGAGACTAGAGCAGAGATTCTTAAAGGCAGAATGGTGGCCCCTGATTTGTGTGGAGCCTATAGAGTGTCTCCTCATTTTTCATGTCTATGCCCCACTTACTCTCCAACAGAGAGGCTGTAGGAACCTGCAATAAAGATACACCCATGTGCCACTTACTGGCTACTTTGAAAGGCTCCCTAGTGAAACCTCAAATATGAGAGGGAAAGAGATTATAAATTAGCAAAGAGTCCGGAGGCATTAATTTCCTCATTAGGACTTTTGAAGTGGCCCTAAACCCCTGGATTCCATTCATTGCCTTTTCCCATTGGTAGCATTCAGGAATGGCATCCTTTGATATCTCTTCTAGAACAAATATAACAGTGTTATAAGATAACTTGATGGGTGATGGAAAAATTAGTCTTTATGAATTTTCTTCATTGCTGAGAGGCATGGCTAGCATTTCAGAAAGGTCAAAATTCAAAACAATTCCAATGATTTTATTTATTTATTTATTTATTTATTTATTTATTTATTTATTTATTTATTTATTTATTTATTATTTAGAGCATGCTGTGTACAGAGGGGTGGGAACAGAGGAAGAGGGAGAAAGAATCTCAAGCAGACTCCCCACTAAGTGTGGAGTCCAACATGGAGCTCGATCCCATGACCCGGAGATCATGACGTGAGCTGAAATCAAGAGTCACATGCTTAATCGACTGAACCATCCAGGCACCCCAAAACAATTCCAATGATTTTAAAGGCAAATAGGAAAAGAAATATGCAAGAAGGCACAGCAAATCTACCTGCTTATGCCCCTTCCAAAGACAGTTGATATAGATAGAAAACTAGAGTTTTCTACCTTTTTTATTTGCTTTTTGCTTTGTTTTGATTGAGGAGAGAGTAAGGAACACATCGTTACTCGTAAGTTTTAAATTATGATTTTACTCACTATTTTAAACTCATTTGCCACCTTAAATTTTTGTAAAAGTGATTCTTCTTGCTACTACTCTGTGACACCTGGTTCAGTAAACACCAGCTCTTCTAGAAAGTGCCAGAAGCAGTGCACTCACATTTGGATCATGACTTCTGCCAATGGCTTATGAATAAGCACTTAGGTGAGTTGGCATGATAATTGCAGATTGGGTGTCATATTGAAACCATCATCCTTCCTGACCTGCCCCCACTTCTATTTCTTGGACCAGCAGCTCTTACTCCTAATTCCTCAGTTACTGATTTCATCTGCCCAGTTTAAACCAGAAATCACTACACTGTCTTTTACTTCTTAACTTCACGCAACTCACATCTAATCAGTTACCAAGTCCTATCAATCTTAACTGCTAAAAAAATCTGACTTTTCCACTTTGTGTCATCCCTATGACCACCAGCCAGCTCAGTGTCAGTTCATCTCCAGTACCATCACCAATGACTAGATTCTTCCAAGACCTTTAACTGATTGCTATACCTTCCTGCTCTGCCCAGCTGCAGTATATTCTCACTCTACCCAGGCAAATCATACCAAAGTCTTTCTAAAATCTTTCCAACACCTGTCAGTGGTTTCCCAAAGTCTAAGAATATCAACAAAACTCCATAGAAGCTTTTGTAGGACCCAGCCTTTGGTCCTACAAGATGTTGTATTTTCATATGTCTCCAACCTCATTATTTGTCACAACTTACTTGATGCTACCTAGTTATATAACTAAAGAACTTCATATTTCTCCAATGAACTATGTTCTTTTGTTCTCCAGTCATTTATGCCCATGGCTCCCTCTGTCTAGAACACATTTCACCTTTCCAGCTCCTCTGTTTTGCCCACTTCAGGTTTCAAATTAAAGACCCTTTTCCCAGAAAAACCTTCCTGATTCTCCCATTCTGCTTCATTTCTGGAATAGCTACTCCTTTTATGTGCTTACAGATTCCAGATGTTTCTCTTTTCATATCCACATTACTCATTTTAGTGCACTTCTGAACAGAGTACGTGTAAAGACCTTGTTATCCCGTTTACTCCTTATATCCCCAATGCTTAACCTAGAATAGACATTCACCAAATATATGTGTATGAGTAAATAATAACACCAGCATAACCTCAGTATCCTCCAAACACTTTATTTTTACTGTTTTCTTGAGTCCTGAGAGAACAGACACTTTTCAAACCCAAGTAATTCTTGTTTACCTAGACATTAAACAGGTTGGCATATAAAAAAAAAAAAAGAGAAGGTAGCTCATATAATAAAAAAAGAAAAATTACTATAATCCTATGTCAAAGATTATAGTAGATGCTTTTCATTGTTCTATCTAGTGCTTGGTAGGATGAATGTACTCCCCATTTCATCTCCAAGTACTCACAGCAGTTCTGCTTTGGAGCTAAAACCCAAACTGATTTGACTAACTCTGAACCTTAGGTTTTTAATATTCTCCTTGCTGGAGATCAGCCTAAGTCCCCCTTCTTTTAGTGCTGCTGACAAAGTGAACAAAAGGAGATACTGAAGAGCTACACAAGCACAGGGCTCAGGGTCAGAAGACCAGGCCTCTAATCCTGCTCATGAGCTGAGGCAAACGATCCCATCTCTTAGAATATGAGAACTGAAAGAAACATAATAATTTTTAAAATATGTCCCTCAAAGCGTTATTGTATATTAAGTAGCCCAAATGAGACCATTGAAAATATTCATTGTCCATGGGCGCCTGGGTGGCTCAGTTGGTTAAGTGACTGCCTTTGGCTCAGGTCATGATCCCGGAGTCCTGGGATCGAGTCCCACATCGGGCTCCCGGCTCGGTGGGGAGCCTGCTTCTCCCTCTGACCCTATCTCCTCTCATGCTGTTTCTCTCTCTCTCTCTCTCTCTCTCTCTCTCTCAAATAAATAAATAAATAAAATCTTAAAAAAAAAAAAAAAGAAAAAGAAAATATTCATTGTCCCAAGCTCACCAGGTTTCCTTGCTGTGAGTTTCCAGTTGGGAGATAGGCAATGTATACCCATCCTGGGCGTATTCCCAGAGCATGGCTTCCCTGGACGAATTTCTGGACACTCTGCTTATTGCTTTTGTTTTAAACAGTATTATTTATACCTTGTTGATCCACACGATTCTAGCAGACAAATATGCTTATGCTTATGTATTCTTCTAACATCCTGCTAAGAGCTTTGTATGGAAGAAGTGTTTATAAATATTTATTGAGATACTGCTTATTAGCAAAGATTCTTTGAGTGCTAATATGGGCTGAGAAAAAAATGACCATCAAAATACTCTTTGAGCTCTCATTCTCGTAGAAAATCAGTAGTAAGAAAGCAAAGCTGAAATAATTTTTGAATTTAATGTTTTAAAATGCCCTCAGCAGTATTCAGACTTCTTGATTTCCTGAAAGCTCCTTAGACTCTGTCATTTGGCATGTGAAGGCATTTTGCTAGGCAGGATTTGCCTTGTTCTACTGTGATAAGCCATAAAAGAGAAACTATTTTGCTAGCACAATAAAATTTTTAGCATAAACATGCTGTAAAAAATCTTCCATTTGATTGTAGAGGAATTATTTCAATATTAAAATGGATTTTTTCCCAATAAAAATGCTACAAAACTTCAAAAGTTCTTTGCTTCCTCTAAAAGTTACTTCCTTTAGAAGTTCAGTTTTGGTGGATCATAAGAGAATTTCATTCTTTGTAATGTTGGTGCAATAAAAGGAGGCACTTAACTGCTGCACTCTGTACCCAAATCCTTTGCTGCCTTTCGCCAGTGGTGATGCTTTCTCAGGGCTCCATCATGCACCTTCCTTCTAGATGAAGGGGAAAAGGAGAAGCAGATAATGTCTTTTGATAGAACTGTCTTTGTCCCAAATCTACTCCTGATTTAAAGGAAGAATTGGTTAAACAGTTATAGGTTTTAAATAGATGCATAATTTTCTAAGTCATAGGAAAGGATTTGAAACAACAGTTCAGGAAATTCAGGGGAGAAAAGAGTAAAGTATGACAGCAGAAAGGGAAGGAGCCTGAGTAAGAAAGGGCAAAGTATTTGTAGGAATCTTTTACTGTTTTAACTTATGCCTCTATGCTGTGTAGAACAGAAATCCACTGAGCTGATATCATTGTAAATGAATACTGGGACTCGGTGGAGAGGGCATCACTTTGGAAATGACCAGGAAAAAAAGAAAAAAAGGTAGCATGACACATAAAAGCTCAAATTATTTGAAATATGTGAAATAGGTTCTTTTGTCTTTTGTCCATATTGGTTTCTTCTTCTTCTTTCCCCTTCCGCTTCCTCTCCTCCTCCTCCTTTTTTGCTGAATTCCAGAAACTGACCTATACCCACCCCACAGAATAGAATGAACTTTTCACTTTTCATAAAATGTTTGGAGAAAGAGAATACTATCGTTTCTTTTCTACAGAGCACCTTTATACCAAGGAAACAAAGAGTTAGGAAAAATTCTTGCATTTTGGATTTAGTTAGATGTTTTGAATCCTGAGTGTGTTGGGTTATGTTACTTGGGGTAGCTCACTTCACTATTTTGAAGCTAATTTTTCCTATTTGTAAAATACAATTAATAAATTCTAATACCATGCAGATATGTATATACTAGTGCTTAAATTAATAAATCAGAGCTAATGCAAAATAGAAGAAGTCCACCTCTGCATTGGTTGAAGGGGCCCTGCAGCCTTTCATGGCACATATCACACGTAACACAGAATAAACAACAAAGGAAAGATGTATGTGCTACTACAAGGGTGTAAAACTGAAAGGCAGAGGACTTTGGGCTGTGAAGTCACTGTGAGGCACTGGATTGAGTGGGGTGGGGAATAGCGTGGGTAGAGAAACAAAGGACAGGTGATGGGTTCTAGAAAGATGTGTCCACTTCCTAGTTTCACCACCCTCATTTCTCCCTATGGGGCCAAAGCCTTGATCTCATTGCTGCATTCTACCCTGGTCATACTCCATGCAGTGCCTACATAAGGGCTCGTTGATGGGTGCATGAGCCACTCCAGAGTGGAGCGATCTGTGTCACTTTGACACTGCTCTGCACTGTAGCAGTCAGCTTTGATGTGTAAGTTCCTCCCTAACCAAATTATGAATGCTCTAGTTCTCTCCATTGCCACTGTAATGAACTTTAACAATAATCATATGCAATGCTCCCTGGACTAGATTAGTTGTCTCCTTGGTGCCCATGCTCTCCTGAGTATTGCAAATCCTGGAGACAGCCTGGCAATATAGTTCGGTACAAAGACAAAAGAAAGTTTCACCCAACTGGGAAACAGTGTGAGGAATAAAACAGATCAGAAACTAGTTAATGAGGATAGAGGAAGAGTATATACTTCTAATGAATATAGTATTTGAAAAGTTTGAAAAATAACCTAAGTCTTAGTTGTATTTTCTCAAGTCTTTGTAATGTCAGGTTCACACAGCAGACTTAGGCAGTGTAACTATGACTGGGTGCCAT
This sequence comes from Neomonachus schauinslandi, assembly GCF_002201575.2. Taxonomy (NCBI): domain Eukaryota; kingdom Metazoa; phylum Chordata; class Mammalia; order Carnivora; family Phocidae; genus Neomonachus; species Neomonachus schauinslandi. The sequence goes on along the minus strand of NC_058416.1, from coordinate 33,628,254 downwards.
CAGGATAGCAGATTCCCCAGCAGTCCCTGTGAAATCTGTTTTTCTCTGTCTTTCATCTATATGGTTTTATTGCACTTTCACGTGGTACAGATCCCTCAGTGCCTTAGTGACAGAAAGCACAAGTATCCAGATTGCTTATCCAAATGTTTTCCTACTAGAGGTAAGGGAGGTAAGGCATAAGCCGTACAAAGAAATGATTGTCAATCTTGATTTATTAATTTTTGAGAATTAAAATCTATTTTTTAAAATAAAATATAATTATTAAGAATTCAGCCTCCATTGTCCTGTTCAAATTTTGTCATTTACTAGGTATGTAATGCTTGATGAACTAGTCCCCAGTTTCTCCCCTTTTAAATGGAGATAATATAACCCACTTCAAAGAACAGTAATGAGGTTTAGAACATTTGAACACAGAGTCTGGCCTATATGAATAACTAAAAAAATGGTTCCTGCATTTCGATGTGCCTTGACTTACTAGATTTACCACTCCTTCCTTAGTATTTCCTTCTTCTTTTTCCTTCTAATTTCTGTACTTTTCTTTATTCTTCTTTTCAATGAAAATCTAATAAATGATAGCTAATATCAGATAATTTGCTAAATGATTTTTATGTGTCATCTAATTTAATACAGCAAACTTATAGGTTAGTGCTATTGTTATTAAATTTTATAAATGGGAGGGCGCCTGGGTGGCTCAGTTGGTTAAGCGACTGCCTTCAGCTCAGGTCATGATCCTGGAGTCCCTGGATCGAGTCCCACATCGGGCTCCCTGCTTGGCGGGGAGTCTGCTTCTCCCTCTGACCCTCCCCCCTCTCATGTGCTCTCTCTCTCATTCTCTCTGTCAAATAAATAAATAATAAAATCTTTAAAAAATAAATAAATAAATAAATAAATTTTATAAATGGGGAAATTGAGGTACAAAAAAGTTTGCTTAACCTGGATGAGCACTGATTTTGCATTCAGGAAGAACTACATAGTTCTGCTCATTAGCATTATGCCATATTGCTTCTCACCTTAATATTTTTAACATCAGAGCAAGGTTTTATCTTATGTTATAATGCAACATTTAAATCTCAGTGGAAATGAGATTTAGAGCTTTAATTTTTTTTAATAGATTGTGACAGAAAGGAGAAATCATGCATGTCTGAATTTCATGGATGAGGTGATGATAATTAAGAAAAAAGATACTGGAGGCTATAACAAGTGTCCCTAAGCCTGTTGTAGGTGACCAGGGCCTTCCTTGGATGTAAAGACAATGCACTCTCCCTCCCCAAACAGATTCACTTCACCCAAGGTTATGAAGATAAAACAGAACTCCATACACAAGAACTGCTCTAAATGTCCTCCTTCGTCCAGTCAAGCACTGCCAACCATGTAAGTGAGAGTACCATTTTTAGCACCTGCTTCAGGCTAGGGAAACTGTCCCCAGCTCTGTCTTTCCGCGATTGTCCTGTCTTCCTGGAAGTCCATATGATTGTTGGAGGTTTACTTAAGTCTCTTTCTGTAGGATATAGTTATACTTTTGTCAACCCAATGGTACATAAAGTTTGCTCACTCTGCAAGAAGTTGCCTAAAACAAAGCTTCAGATGTTGGGGAGAACTGAGTTGCTGATGTCAACAGATGACAAATTAGATGCCTAACAATGCAAGAATCCTTACGGTATAGATTTTAACATCATTATCAATACATTCCTTTCAGCTATTTTCCCATTTTAATTGCACACAGTTTATGTCTTTGTTTTATGTAGCTATTTCTATGAGAGGAGAATGGAAGTAGCAAGATGAAAATGAAAGAATTATGCAAAGGAATCGAAGGCTTGCCAAATACAGAATTTGTGGTTTCTACTTTGTGCATGATTTATGCATGATTACATTTTTCAGTGTATTATCCTGCAAGCTACTTCATTGTATAGTCCCAGTTTGTCTTTCTGGTGTCTGTATTTGGATTGAGACAAATATGCTTCTTTTATTTTCATTCTTGAAGCCAGAACTTTTTTGGAGAGATCTGGAATTTCCTTATTTTAGATTAAGTACTATCCTTGATCTTTTGTTATTATTTCTATTTGACTTGACATTGAACTATCTCACCATCCTGTTTGACCTCTTCCTAACCTATGCAAAAGATAAAAGTAGATCCCCTTCAAAAGCTGATTCCTCTCTTCTTCTCAGGATTAAATCCAGAATTTACCTGATTTCTGACTTAGCTGGGTCAGCAAAAAGGGGCCAAAACTAGAAAATAGGTTGTACCCCTGGGTACTGTGGGAGACCCCTGGGTACTGTGGGGGAAAAAAAGATTGATGGCATTTTAAGATAAAAACAGAGAAGATCATAACAGCACATTTCACCACCTAGATTTAATAACTACTGGGCTGAGGAAGGCAGGTACAACAAAGTTGTATATTGAGAAGAGGGATGTTACCCCAAAGTGGAAAGAAACACATAATTGGGGAAATAAATAAATACAAGCAGGCAAACACTCAGGATTATCAGGAATATTTGTCAACAGAAAACAGATCCTACCATCAGGATGGGCTTTAGGGATTCTAAAAGTGCTTGACTACAGCCTGCTTCATGTCAGTATTAGTCTTGGCATTGGGATTAGGGTAAGTATAAAAGTTAGGATCCAGTATGGTACAATGGGAATTTTCTAAAACTCATCTACATTCTGGAGATAAAATCATGAGAGAAAATATCAGCAGTTGTCTGACCTTCAATTATTAACTGAAAGAGGAAGCCAGGAGCTAATGTTCTGTAATCATACTTTGTATCACCAGTTTGAAACTGTTATGAAAAATGCAATATTCATCTCCTCTATCTGCCTGGACAGCCAATGGCACACTCTTACAATAGTAGGTCTGTTCCTTTTCTCATTACCTACGTTCATATCCTTCAATTATCTTTACCTTCCAGTTCATGACTATTCAAGCTTATCTGTATCTTCTTGACCTACATTAATAACACTCTTTTCTTAATAATCATATTTTTATTGAAAGTAACGTATCTATCTTTTGGTGCCTGTTGAAGAACCATGCCATCAAGTCTTTCTTCTCCAGTATATTTCCCATTAAAATTACTGGAAAAGTCCCATGTTGTATTTTTCTTTCCCATGTCCTGTATGTCTGTTTTGTTGTTATTGTTCCTTTAGAGCTTTGGAACATCCATTTAACCTTTGTGAAAATGAATTCTTTCCCATATTCAGCATAATTCAGAACCTTAACTTAGAGAGGAGAGACTGAGAGCCACCCAAAATTAGCACCAGGACTAAAGGGAAAGGAGATACAGTTCATAATCTGAATGGCCTATGCTCATCATGCCTAAGTCTCATATTCAGATGTGGGGTCCAGGCAAAGCTAGTTTTTCAAAGTCCCCAGATGATTCTAATGTTAATTAACCTGTATCAAGGTTAATCCCCATTCTTAATTTTCTCTGAATATATTTAGGCTGAAAAGAAGATCTTGTTAACTAGCTAAAGATCAATGGACCAAATCCAAAGAAAGAATGGACCTTCATATTCAGTGTTTTATATTGGAAAATGCCATGTGACATATATGTATGTGTGTGCACACACCTGTGTATGGATGTGAATGTTAAGTGTTTCAAAGTAGGTTTACAAACTACTACAAGCAACAAAAATTGAAAAAAAAAGTTGATTTTGACTAGGCAAGTGCTACACTTAGAGATATGCAACCAAAATCTCTAAACATCAAGGTGTTGCCAGGATGTCAAGCTCCCCCATTTCACACTGTAATAATTAGACTGATTATTCACAACACCTGCTCTAATTGTTGTCCTTAATGTTTCTGTCTTTTGGGGTAAATAACTAGTATCTTGATATCAAAGAGCTGACACACAGCAACTCCAAAAGAGAGATGGAACATCTGCTTTTGTTTGGGTCATGACTAACAAGGGTGTAGCAGGTTGATGAAAAAATTGAACTCTATGTGCCCTATATCTCTCTCACTTTCTTTCTCAAAGATTTTTTCCAGCATTTTGTCTGCTGTGGAACACATATTTTCTCTTTAAGTGTCATGCATGAAATAGACCAATAAGACCTCATGTAGACTGTATACTAAGATCCCATAAACAGAAATAGTGCTCAGGAAATGGGCTGATGTCTCTGACTGCAAGATATGCTTGATGAGTTATGGCTATCTTCAGGCAGGAGCTCAGGTGTCAAAACAGGAACATGTGCTGTAATCTTATTAGTAAAATTTCAATTCAATAAAATATTACTGGATTCATCTATACTTTTGTTAAGTGTACACTTGCATGAGAATAAACAAAATACTAAGAGAAAAATATAGGCAAAAATAATTTAAACGCACAGTGAAAAGAGCAATAATAGCAAACACACAATTCAAAGGCATAAAAAAGTAGAGGATACTGGAGTAGGGAATTTAAAATAAAAAATAGAGGATAACAATCATGTCTTCCTTTAAAAATAAACAATCATTTTGCAATTTTTATTCAAAATGGGGGAAAAAAGGAAAAATACAGAAGTTCTGGTTATTTAGAGAAAACCACCACTAAAATTCTAGTACATATCAGTATCAGTTAGGGTTCAACCGGAGAAATAGAACCAAGAGGATATAAAAAGGGATTTATTGCAAGGAATTGCATTATGTAATTGTGAGGGCTGTCTAGATAAGTCCAAAGTCCTAAATAGCAGGCCATCAGGAACAGCAGACTTGAACTCTAGGGCATGAGCAGAAGCTGCAGTTCACAGGTAGAATTTCTTCTTCAGGGAAAGATTTTGCTCATAAGGCCTACTCAGATTATAAAGGATAACCTCCTTTAAAGTCAGCTGATAATAAATATGAATCATACTTATAAGGATACCTTCACAGCAACACCAAGTTTAGTGTCTGATTGAATGAACTGGGGACTATAGCTAAGTTGATAAATAAAACTGATTATTATAGTCCAATTCTTGTCAATTTGGTTCTCATGCACATCTTCGTAAACCATATTCAAACTCTAAATAAAGGCAATAATAAAATCATATTTCAGCCTAACATGATGCTACGTACATTGAAAAAATACTAACCACTTTTCCCAGAAGACAGAAAGTTCTTGAGTGATGTTTCCTATTCTCTTCAATACACTGTAATTTCAGTACTGTGATGTATAGTTAACTATTTATACACCTTATATTAGTTGATAAGAGAAACTTTTGCTTAATATATATACTCATATAACAAAATAAGAAAGAAATACTCATAACCATTACAGTTTTCACTTCTGCAAAAGGTCACGTGGTTATAGTTGCTTGTTTGCCAATGGAGTTAGTAAAACCTTCATTCTTGAAGAGGCTAGGCCATTAGAAGCCCTGTCTTAATTAAGTTAATGCAGTTTTCCAATGCCTTTCATCATAAGATGTGGTAGTACTAAAAGGCACCCTGAAGAATCTCCTGTATTCCAGACCTAATATTCCTTATTCAGTGGCAGCCCAGTTTCCCCCTGATAATAGCACCAATTATTCCTGCCATACAATAACTCCCTTCTTTGCCTAGGGATTCACAGGCACGAGGAGCCCAAAGTGACCAGGTCACAATCTCAACTTTCAGCTCAACAAAACCATTATTTTGTGCTCTGATAGAAGCATTCTTCTCCTTGGTACTATAACTCTAGAAAAGCACAGTATAATTTCAAGAGAAAAAGAAGCAAACAGTTTAATAAAGTAAATATTTTTAAATTATTAGAGAATATTTATGAAATATGATATAAAATATCAATATTGCCTGTCTAGATTCTTTATAGTTACTCTTATCATGATACATCTATTTCTAACCTTTTGAGTTATTTTGGTTCTTTTACTGAAAGTGTCTTTCTTCTAGGTAGCATGGAGTTCTGTCTACCTTTTTTAGCCAATACTACAATCTCATCCGTTTAATTTAGATGTTTAGCTTCTTTACAGTTAATGTTATTAGTGATCTGGTTTCATTTAAACCAGTCCTTTTGCTATATGCTTTTGTTGCTTTCTATTTTTACTTTGATTCATTTTTTTCTCTTTTCCTACCTCCCATTGGAGTTCCATTTTATGGATTCCATTTTATGTTTTCCATTAGCTCATTAGCTACAGTTTTGCAGGGGTTATTTTTGTGGTTCCTTTTTCCTTTCCCAGCCTTTGGATTCTTATTGTTATACATTTTATTTCTACATATGTTATAGGTTACACAATGTGTTTTGTTATTTTTATTTTAGATAGTCAATTATTTTTTATACTTATTCATATAGTTACCATTTTTAGTGCTCTTCATTATTTTTGCCATATCCAGATTTCTTTCTAGTATTATTTTCCCTGTCTGAAGGAATTTCTTTAATAATTTTCAAAGTGCAGGTCTGCTGGTGAATTCTCTCAATGTTTGCATTTCTGAAATAGACTCCACTGTCATTTTTTAAAGATATTTTTACTGGGTATGGAATTCTAGGCTGGCAGTTTTTTATTTGGTACTATTGAAATGTTTCTCTGCTGTTTTTTTGGCTTGAGTTGCTTCTAAACAGAAGTTTTCTGTCTTCATTTTCTGTATTCTTTTGTGTATAATATGTCATTTTCTTCTGACTGCTTTTAAGATTTTTTTGTCACTGGTTCTAAGCAATTTTATTGAAACATTTGGGCCTCGCTTTTAAGCTTTGATGGTGGAACAAGAGCAATATTTATTCTAGACCTTTATTGAGCCAAATCCTTTCTCATCATACCACCATTGTCCCATGAATTACGAGATTTTCTATTCTGGCCGGTTATAATAGGAACAGTTTCCTGTCCTATGAAAGTTTTGAGTATTGTTTGCTAAAATCCTTTTGAGTATCTCTTTTCTCAGTCTCTGTTAGTTTCCTCATATGTAGTTTCACTTCTCAGCTGAAAACATGATAATAACCCTCTGCAGAACTCCAAAGTTTTCTCTGTGCTTCTTCCTTCTCTCTGGTATACTGTCCTATAAAATTTACCTGCCTTGGCCTCCTTACATTCCCAGCTTTGTATCATCCACTTAGGAAGACTTCAGAGCTCCAACATAGTTCATTTTTCCTATGCCCAAACCTGGAAAATTTTTTTAGGCAGTGAGCTGAGACAGTTAATAGGGCTCACTTCATTTGTTCCCTGTTCCTCATGGATCACTGTCCTTTGTCATATTCTTTGTCTGAATTTGTAACTGTTTCAGGTAAGAGGGCAAATTTTATCCCTGTTTACTACATCTTGACCAGACCTGAATTTTCCATAATTAGATTTTTACATTAAAGATATATTTTGAATGTTACTTCTGAAAAAAAAGAAAAAAAAAAACACCACATGGATTTATTTAAAAAAAAAAAGAAAAATATTAGTTATTTGTACTGTATCCCATTATAAAGAGCTGGCATACGTAATTTAGCAGCCTTGATTTGGGATTACTTTGTGATACTTTTAACTATATTTTGGTGGACACTTTTCTATGTACATAATTGTTAACATGTCCAATTATTCCTAATGGGATTTTTCTAAATGCATATTTGCTAAAACAAATTTTAAGGCTTTTAACACATATTGCTAAATTGCCTAATTTGGTCAACCTTCAGATGATTTGTGAAGAATGAATAAAGTGGTTATATTTGTGTTTGAGAAAGAAGAAACTCACAGTTATGTGAAGAGCTATTGATGATTGAGAAGGGGGGAGGCTAGAAAAAAGAATTTGAGTTGGAAAACCAAACAGCATGAGAGAAGATAAGAATTTGAATTAGGTATTGCTATATGAATGAAGAAAGGAGGGAGGGATACTGGAAATATTTCTGAGACAGAATCCATGTGTTCTGAAATTAATTGGATATTGGAAATCTCTATATGATTTGGCCATGGACTAAAACAGGAAATTCCTAAGGCAAGGAAGTTTTTGTACATGGGGAGAATCAATTTGTTACTCAATTAATTTGTGTTGGAATTAAATTGCACAGGAACTACCTATGGGACAGTTGGGTAGTGATAGCTAATATAAAGTCAGTTTAGGTATGAGATCTGATTTTGAGACATTGATTTGAGTATCTGCATAATTTGAGCAAATACATAGAAGTGGGAAGCAATCATGGATGTACACCATATAAATGTCATTTCCTAGATAAAATGTCTGGAGTGAGAAGAGAAAAAAGGCCAAGGAAGGAATTAAAGTCCTGCATACATTTTGAGTATGAGTAGAGTAAGAGAATGCTGAGAGAAAGCATGAAGGTATGGTTAGAAGCGTAAAAACAGAAGACTTGTAAGCAAAATCCAAGGGAGAAAACAAAACAAAACAAAACAAAAAACAACTGAAAAGGGAGAAACTGTCCATAATAACAAGCAGTAAGTACTAAGGAATATCTTGTGATTGGGCAATTAATTCAGCAAAAGTAGCATTAGATCATTTGGGCAGTCATCTGGTTGTAGGAACAGATGACAAGGATTGTAATATTGAGAACTTAGTAGGTGTATGGGACAAAAGTTAGAGAGATGGCATTGTTTTATGTCTGTAGGGTCCTAGTGCCCAGCGTGCCACTTTTGGTCATGGTGAACTAGGATAATCTGGGTCCTGGTCTGATAGGCTAGTAGCATTAGGGCTGATACTGAGAGACTTAGGGTCGAATGTTCAATATAAGATTTAATTTGATTGCAAAAAACTATGATGACAGGTTTTTGTTGATTTTTATTGGGTAGAGGCTGCAGTGTACATAGATGTAAGTGGGTCATCTTAAAGCTGTAGAATCTGGAATACCTAACACTAGATTCGATTGAAATAGGATATCTTGAATATTAAATTAAAAAAAAGATGACTAAAAAAAAATGGCAAGGATGGGAAGGCAGGGAGTTAAGAAAGCAACAGAAATGCTCTCAGTAGTTCTGAACACTCATTTCCTACAATCCATGTAATGAAGGAAAGTTACTTATGAATAATGAATTCTTATGATCAGGGCTTTTTGTTCTCCTTTTTTGGAATAATAGAAATTGTGTATATAAAAAAAAATGGGTGGGTAGAAGATAAACAAGTCAAAGAGGTTTTCATTAATTAGGGAGGCTTTCGGCAAAGGGCAGCCAGTTGTCAGATTCTTCTTATCAATCCGGCAGATAATGTTCTAAAATATATTGTTAATTTTTAGTCACCATTTAGACATGTCACTATAAAATGTGGATTCTAGTGCAACCATTACATGGCCATTACATGCCACCACCCCAACCACCTTTGTATCCCAGGGGTTCCCTAATGATTAATGTAATGCCCAAGATTGCTAAAGGAATTAATAATAATTAGCTACCTATAGCCAGAAATGCAAATAAACCACCTGCTTTTCCCTTTCCCAGTTCATTTCCTCCTTTTGTTTAATCACACAATGAAACAATTATCTTCCATTTATGACATCACAGTCACTCCCATAGCAACAGGCATCTTCTATCACTTCAGTATGGGAATAATCAGAAAGCAGGTATGAATTTTTGAAGGAGAAAGAACGTATTTATATATAAATACACTAACAACCAGCAATTTCTAGGAGACAGAAATAGAGAATAGGAATATCTCCTAGATAAGGGTTTCCTTTTAAATGTTAATTTTTGTCTGACTGTAAACTTCATCTTTTAAACCCTTTCTCCCATTATTATCATCATACCTTGAGTGCTTACAGCTGAACACCAGTTCACTGTGACCTTTCTGAAATTGCAAGCCATCCTTTCTCTTTGTCACTGTGATAATGGAATGGATCAGATTCTTCCTACAGACATTATAATGGAGTTCAACTGTCTATGGCATACATTAATGAAAAATGTTAAACCTTTCTCATCTCCACCATGTGCTGCCACAGCACACAGCAGATGCCCTGCTTGGAGAAGCCTATATGGCAGGCTGGTATTGGTGATATTTCCTGTAATGTCAAGGGAGCCTGTTGTATGGAAAGGATGTTGTGGGTGCCATTTGGAGGCTTAGGTACAAGTGCACTGAGTGAGAGCCACTTTATCTGTCTGCCTGTCCCCCTCCACAGTGCCAGCTAGTCCCTCATTGGCAGGCAAGTGGGCCTTTCTGCTGTGTAATTCAGAGACGCTGGGAGCTCTTTCACTAACCCCTCTCCATAAACACACGGAGTACCTATCTTCTTACAGATGTCTGATGTTCCTTTAACAGTCTATAACATTTTTTCACTGAAACTGAAAAATAATGTATAAAATGCAAACATTGCAGGCATGGACACATGCTGACTTAAATCCTCATTATACAGATATCAGTATAAATCATGGGTATTACTTCTGTTTCTCAAAGAAAAATGCATTATGGGCTATGTGCCATTAAGGGAATGGGACAGCTAAAGTGGGGTGAGGTGAGGAGAGACAAAAATACTCTTTTAAAATTCATACCTACAGGGCACCTGGGTGGCTCAGTCGTTAAGCGTCTGCCTTCGGCTCAGGTCATGATCCCAGGGTCCTGGGATCGAGTCCCACATCAGGCTCCCTGCTCGGCAAGAAGCCTGCTTCTCCCTCTCCCACTCCCCCTGCTTGTGTTCCTGCTCTCGCTGTCTCTCTCTCTGTCAAATAAATAAATAAAATCTTTAAAAAAAAATTCATACCTACAGCCACTATGTAACAATTATGTTGTTTCACTATCAGGCGCTATTACTTATTGTCCACATTATTAAGCTAGGCATTTAAGGCTTATGAGGTGATGGACCCCATGAATGACAAGGACCAAAAGAAGTGAACAGTTTCCATTAAACATGGAATTATAGTGAATGGACACTCAGGAACCATAGAAATTATATTAGTTACAGTTTACTTAATTGAGCCAAGGGGATACATGTTTAGTAAAGGATAATAAATTATATAAAGCAGGATGATGATGATGATGATGATGATGGTGATGATGATAATTTAGTGAGCATACTTTCCTAGTCTTTTCTAACTCCTCACTGGAAACCCTGGATACAGACGTTAGAGGCTCATCCAGACATCTGGTACCATAGCCCTGTTTCCCAGAAACATGACCTTAAAGGGTTTCCAGACTTCTCTAGATAAAAAGCATATATCCAGAATCATCCTAGTCTGGGCTAATTTTATCATTACTGTTCCTCTAGCTCCACATTGTTGGTATATTATTACAGGTTTAATAATAAGTCCAGTCCCATCATGATGTGGTGACTAGCATGCTGCCTTTTTCTTTCAAACCACAATAGTTCAGGAGGGATTAACCTGACATGCTTGGGCAAACTTGTCAACTACACTATAGTTTAGTTTCTTCTTCAGAGACAGACTCAAATTGCATGTATGTTTGCCAAGTCAAAGGCCAAGTAAGGGAACTACGTGAATAATTTCACTGAAGGTTCCACTGTTGGCAAAATAGTATGGATAGCTAAGGTGTTTGCATTTGTTTTACTTGTGTTTATGGAAATCGGCAAACACAAACATTTAAGATTCAAATGTTTAGTCTCCTTTTCTTTGATCATGTAATTGAATTAATGCATCAAGACACTGCTGCTTTAATATCATATCCCCAAGTGTTCAACTAAATATATAGTACAGCTTATATTTGCTGTTGGCAAAGAGGTTGGAAGCTAAACCCTGCAGTGATTAACACACAAGCTTTACAATAACACACCCTGGGTTCAGTCCCCATCTGAGAAAACTTTTGTAACTTCCCTATGCCTCAGTTTCCTAATCTTCTCAAAAATGATAGTGATAGAAATCCATAGCATGGCTTTGTTATGAAGGTTAAATTAAGTAATGTACACGAAATACGTACGACAATGCATGGTACACAGTAAAGCCTTTGTAAATTTACTAGTCAACTTCAAGTTGCAGAAGGAAGCCAAGACTGTTGAATGAGAAACTAAAATAAACTCTTTGAAGACAAAGACTTTAATGTCCCTTACACACACGTGTGCGTGCATGCACACACACCCCAGAAGATAGTTCAGTGCCTAACACAAAACTGGGATTTATGAGAGTTCAGTGGTGTCTGTGTTCTGGAATCCCTAATCTATGTATGGTTTATCTATCTCAGGACTGATGGCAGAGTCTCTTGTTTGGAGCTCCTCTGGAACAATCTTTCTAGGACAATAGGCAGATGAAGTATCATCTCCTAAAGTTGATAACAACTGGGGCACTTCATAACTACATACAAATTGGCTCTGGTTTCCTGCCAGTGGTTTTTCTGGTACATTGGATGAAGATTTGATTGCTGCTTGGCAAGTGCATTGACTTGATGTGTGATCCCTGAGGTTTTAATCGTTTGTATCACGTTCTTGTCTCACTGAAAAGTGCAATTGTTGGCAATCACTCCTTCCCTCATTACTGCCAACTGGCTCTTGCCTGCTGTATTTCTTTCTTTCTTGTATTGCCTCCTTACTCTAAGTAAAGATTTTATTTATTTATTTGAGAGAGAGAGAATGAGAGACAGCATGAGAGGGAGGAGGGTCAGAGGGAGAAGCAGACTCCCCGCCAAGCAGGGAGCCCGATGCGGGACTCGATCCCGGGACTCCAGGATCACGACCTGAGCCGAAGGCAGTCGCTTAACCAACTGAGCCACCCAGGCGCCCCTCTAAGTTTTCATATACAAACTAAAAACAGTCCAAGCGCCATGACTACAATCAGCCTTAGCCATCAGGAAGATCCTCACTGGCCTAATACATTTCACTGAAGTTCACCAAAAAGAAACTCAATAATTAATTACCTTTCTATACTATCATCATACCTATTGGGTCAACTCTCTATCATATTTCTGCTGTGCACAAAAAGATATGATATTTATATTCATGTGGGCTATCATGTACCTTTTGATTCACTGATTGACACATCTATCCATCTAACAGGTCTTCACTGAGTGCTTAATATTACCAAGACATTCCAAAATACTGGAAATACAATGATGAATGAAAACAAATGGAGCCCTTGATCTCATAGAATACTTAGGCTAATAAAAGAGACAACTATTTTCAACTCCACAAACCAATGTAAAACTAACAATGAGAATGCTCTAAAGTTGATGTACATGGTTTCATGAGTGGCAGGATTATTTGACCCAATCAGGGAGGTTAGGGACCTCTTCCTGAAGAAATGACTCCTGAGCGGTGAGAGTAATAAGTGATGGTAGGGAAAAACATTTCATGTTAGAGACAGAATAACTGCCATGTTACTGAAATGCAAGGGAGTTTTGACCATGGAATCTGAAAGGAACAGAGAGAAGAATGGAATGACTGGAACCAAAAGAGTGATATAGAATATCAGATAAAGCTGAAGAGGTAGGTAGGGATCAGATCAGATCAAATCTTGAAGGCCAAGTTAAGAAATATCAAAGAAAGTTTAAGAAAAATGAGATTTGGATGATTTTAAGCTGCAAAGGGATATGATTCAGTTTTGGATTTTAAAAATAACACAGATTAGAATATGGAAAAGAGATTTTGTAAGTAGGGAAGTGGAGCAATAAGGATAGATCGATAAAGCTAATACAAAAATCCCAGAAAGAAAAGGTGGCAGTAGGACAACTGTTGTTGAAGAGGGTATGAAGACAAATAGGTGGGACGAAATGATATTTGGGTAAAGCTTGGAATCAAACATGCAGCCTCAGTGTCAGAGTGATCCCTAGTTTCCAGATTGTATAAATTGAATGAATGTATGGTGGGGCTAATTGCAAAGATAAGAAACATGTGCAAGGATTATATTAAGTTTAATTTTAACAATATTGAGATTAAAGTATCTTCCAAATATTTAGGAGGAGATGTCAGATAAGCAGAAGGCTAAATACATGTGAAAGTCAGAGATATCTCACCTGAATGTTTTATTTGTGAGTTATCTTCTCATTGGTAATTCCAGTAGAAGCAATGGATGAACTTGCTGAGGTAGGGAGTATGAATGGTAAGAGAGGTGGAGAGAAGAGTCAGCTTGTAGAGTTTGAAAAACTTTGTGAAACCTGAGTGCCAGACCTTCCCATTAAGTTGATAAATCAGTATCTAGGATGACCTATATCAAATTAGGGGTAGAACCTGGACAAATGGATAAAAAATATATGGGAATTTGAAGGATTATAATCAATTTTCTAGTATCTGCAATCATTTATTCTTACTGTAGATTTGTCTGAATAGATTTATACTTTGACAGTTACCTCTTGACCTTTATCTAACCAATCATATATGTTAATTTTCTACCTACTTTTGCTTATAAATAGAGCTATTAAAGATATCATTCATAATGTTGCTCAATGTCCCTTATACATAGACTTCAGTGACAAATTTTCCTCACAGGTTTTGTTTGTACTTAGTTCAGAATGCTTCTGACAAGGTAACTCTTCCTGCTCTCCAATAAGGTCATTCTTTCCCTCAAGCTAAATCCCTAGTATCCCTTTTTTAAAATGTAAACTTTTCTTTGGCTTCTAGGCTCTCTCCTCTTTGCTCATGTGTATATTTTTTATGCTCAGATGTCTAGACTCCCCGCCACACTATTTTTGCTGCCTTCAAATCAACTTAATTATATATAGGTCATTCTTTCCTCTTTCACTAGTGTCTATCACTTCCTTGAATCCTCTCACATCTTCTCCACTGGGCATTCCTACAACTCAGATCTCTCCATTTTCGTTACTCTTTTTTAAAGGTAGGATCTTCCACTAGGGGCTGTGAGATACACCCAAGGCTCTGAATATAAATTTGTGAGCCATATGCAAACTGATTAATCATCCCAATGCATTGTGGAAATGTATAAAAATAGGTAACCATTAAGTGTTCCTATGCTCCAGTTTTCTTATAATTTACCTTGAACATAGGGTATATGTCAGCCTTTTTTCTCCTTTCTAAATAAAAATGAAGTGTTTCTTTTTAATGGAAGGCAGTATGATTAAGACATTAAGGAGATATAAGAAATGAAAGTGCTGTCTAATGGGAGTCCATCCTCTCCTCCCATCCCATTTCTAAATGTTTTAGTCAATCACTTCTAATCTCCCTTACCTTTCCTAAAGATCAAGACTATAATAATGACAACATATTTTATAGATTTTTACATAAATAGTCATAATGTCAATAATGTTGATAGATTTTGATAGCACTAATTCGTTGCTTTGAACATTTGTACGTATTTGAACTCATCATACCACTTGTGTGGGTCTCCCCTCCCCTTCAAAGATTTGAGCAATGCCTTCTTTCAAATCTCCCTTGAAACTCAGTGCTAGGAAAAGCGGATATGTTATTCCTCCAAACCATTCTTAATTAATTATATTTGAGTAAAAATGATTTCCACTCTAACATTTCAGTACGATAGAAATACATATCTGTTTGTAGTTAAGATATGATATGGTTTGATGTCTGTCAATTCAAACAAAATAAAACATTAACTCAGCATTCATGCATCTCCCAATATAAAAGGAAGGGGAATCATGGATATAGGTAGCTGTAATATAAGCTAGAACAGAGTTTGCCTTGGGGAAGTGCTATGAAGATTCATTGAAGAGGGTAGTACCTTTCACTGGAGGACTTGAAAAGTTTCCTGATGGGAATGGGAGCATTGCAGAGGTGAGCAAATACACAGGCATAGGGAATAGAAAGAACGTGCTATGTCCAATATTGTGTGGGTAGTGGGAGAATGAGAACATGCTGCTAAGTACAGGGAAGTGAGATTGTGAAGCTGGCTTAGGACCCAGCATGTAGAGTCTATAATGCCACATTGGTAGAGTGACATTTATCCTGGGATGTCTGGAACAGTTAGTGCCTATTATTATTAATGGCAACCTTTTGTCTCTCAAAAGTACCTTTTTTATAGACTATATGATTATCCTGGTACATATGGAGCTATGACACTCTTGTGTAGACTGATGCTTTCCACAGTGCCTATAAACTTGTATTCTGTTTATACAAGTTTATACAAGTTTATAGGGACTCTGAAATGGGTTCTGTAGACTTTTGTGAGAATACTGTATACGACTTATGTCCATCTTAAAGATTTGCAATGTATGCTTACAAGTTCTGTAGTATAGAAATTTATTTGAATGTTTTAGCAATTTTTGACCACAGAGACCTTTTTGTAACAGGACACAAAGTAACACATCTTGAAAGTGGAAACAGTTGTCCATTTGAAGAGTGTTATAGGATAAATGTTATGCTATAGGAAGATTAATCTGTAGTAGGCTGGCTTAGTTTGTTCCAGTGACAAACACTAGAAGTGGCAAAAAAATTATGTTTTTAATATTTTTACTTATATTTTAATATGAAAGTATGAAAGATTATATTTTCCAACACTGAATGCAGTAACATCTTGCAATATACACAGTCTTCTGGAACGTGGTCACTCTCCCACCAAGAGGTGGAATCTCCATCTCTTCCCCTTGAAACTTTGTCAGTTTTTTGTGGCAACCTCAGCTAATAGGATGGCGAATAAGTTATGCTCTGTGACTTCAAGTTTAGGTCATTAAAGGTGCTACAGATTTTACCTGACTCTCAGGATATGCACTTTTGGATCCCTGAGCCACTCTTTAAGAGGTCCAGTTATTCTGAATCTGCCAGGCTGGTGAGACTACATAGCAATAAGGAGAGATACCTGAGGATCTCCATATGTTCTTCTGCCCGCCATCTGAGTCTTCCCAGCTCGGATGCCAAATAAATGAGTGAGGAAGACTTGGAGTGGATTCTGGCTCCAGCCAGTGTCTGATGACAACTGCATGAGACAGTAAGAACTGCCTAATTGATCCCAGTGAGTCAGTCCCCAAAATTGTTAGAGATAATATTAAATGACTATTTTTCGTTCGTGCCACAATGTTTGGCATGGTCCATTACAAGGCAGTAGATGACCGGAGCATCTAGATTTCTAACAACTTAAATGTGATTAAAAAAAAGTGATGAAATAAAAGAGGGAATGGACAAAATTTAAACAATAAAGTAAAAGCAGGAAAGAAAAAGTTGAGCTAATGTGAGGTCAGCCCATAATTCATGATATAGTTTCCTTAAATTGGTTAAGGGTGTACCCAAATTAGGCTCTACACTTTCTAATATTATAGCTTCTTGGATCTGTTGCATCATCAGCACTGACCAAGTTGATGGGTGGAGTCTCATGTTAGAGAATTGTCCTTTTAAAGAATAATGGGGGGACTAGGCAATGAGCAAAATGTAGGGGAGATCAAAGTTGATGGCAGACAGGAATACTCAAGAGTTTACAGCAGTAGCACAGCAAGGGAATCAAATAATACTGGATATGAACAACAACAACAAAAACACATGATAATGTGATTAAATAAAAAGTGATTAAAGGGACGCCTGGGTGGCTCAGTCATTAAGCATCTGCCTTTGGCTCAGGTCATGATCCCAGGGTCCTGGGATCAAGCCCCGCATTGGGCTCCCTGCTCAGCAGGAAGCCTGCTTCTCCCTCTCCCACTCCCCCTGCTTGTGTTCCTTCTCGCTGTGTCTCTCTCTGCCAAATAAATGAATAAAATTTTTAATAAAAAAAATAGAAAGTGATTAAATAAAAGAGGGAATGGACAAAATTTAAACAATAAAGTAAGGCAGGAAAGATAAAATTGAGCTAAATGTGAGGTTGGTCCATAATTCATGATATAGAAGAAAGAATTAAATATGAATCTGAGATTATGAGCTCAGGTAACTAAGAGAATGGTGCTTCTATTAAGAAATAACTACAAAACAGGAAGAAAAATGCCTGCAAGAACAATTTTATTTGAAGTTTGTAGATTGTAGGACAGTAATATTCAACTCAGTAGGCAGACTGAAAGGGAGAACGGGATGCAGAAGATTAATCAAAGTGTACCAAGTTCTAAGAGTTGTTAATTGTCTGCTTGGAGGTGAAAGTTGAAACTGTGACCATCATTGATATTGTTCGGAGAAAGTGTTTGGGGACAGAAGGAGAAAATGGAAAACACAAGATCTTAAGTAAGTGGGGGTAAGCAAAGGACCTAGAGAAGATGATGCAAAGAAAAAAAAAAAAGAATTAAAAGTCGCACTGTTAATTTATCATTATTCCAGAATGCTGACCTCTTTATGAAAGAAAATGAGAGGGAAGGATAAAAAGGCAGTATAAAGAAGGGAAAGAAAAGAATGAAGAAGAGAAGCAGTAGTAGGCAGAGACCACTGCCTTAATCAGACTACAAAATATTGACCTCTCCAAATCCTCCAGCAGACTCAGAAAGTTGGAAAAAAATTGATTAGGGTTTTGGAGAGTGGGGTGAGGGACGCCCCTTCTAAGACTCACTGGAGCCAAGCAGAGGCGGTCTCACTGTGTAGCCCTGGGCTGAGTTAATCAAGCTGGCTCTGTAACCAAGATGTCGGCTGTGCCACTCTGCTCCCGTAATGTGCAGCACAAACCTATTTACTTGTTTGATTTTGCTCCTTTTTGGTAAATAATTTACATAGTTTTGCATTAGCTCAATTTGCAAAAATTGAGCAAACAGTGCAATTTTCTGTAATTATGCCAGTGCAAGACAGAAGTAAAGTCTGGCTGAGAGAGGCTTTATCTGAACTGAAAAGACATTTGGTGGAAATGGAGCATGAGAAGAAAATGAAGATCTGCTTAAATTGGCTCTGGCCAAAGTGAGAAAGAATAGAACACTTAATTCAGCTAACACTCTGAACTAAAAGTCTTTATTGTCCCTCTTCTCCTCTAAAAGTTGTCAGGTGGGCATATGTACCACATACATATGGTGTTACATTTGCCCTCCCAGAGAGGAAACTGTTACCGTTGTAATGGCTGCCAGTGTGATTTTCTCACTCATAAACACGTGTACTGTTTCTTTGAGTGTCATGGTTCTTCACTCTGACCCTCTTATTTTGTACATCTTTCATTAATCTACTATCCCAAAATATCCTACAGGAACAAAATCAGGAAATTAAAGATTGAAGTCAACTTTGTCATAGGCCAACCAAATGCTTGGCTTTGGCTAGATACTTGTGATGGAATTTGGAGAGCCTGAGAGATATGTAATTGTTTACAACTCTGGGCATGGGGCAGCGGGGTATGCATTTCGACATGCCTGCCTATCTCTGAATTGTGGAAAATTGGTATAACTAGATCTCCCAGTCTTCTCTCATTGGAATGTGGTCTAGAAAGGGATGGTTTGCTTCTATAAATTAAGGAATTAAGAGGAGACTTCCCATTCCACTGTTATTTTGTTCTATTTAGGCAATGGGTCTGGTTGAATCTAATCCCAGATTAGTCTTTTTGTTTGTTTATTTTAACTTACATAGTCTGGTCTGGCTGGGCCCTGTCAATATCTAGCTATGGCTTTGACAACAATCAGTTTTTTTAAAAAAGATTTTATTTATTTATTTGACACAGAGAGATCGAGCACACAAGCAGGGGGAGCAGCAGGCAGAGAGAGGGGGGAAGCAAGGCTGCGTGTTGAGCAGGGAACCCGATGTGGGACTCAATCCCAGGACCCTAGAATCATGACCTGAGCCGAAGGCAGACGCTCAACTGAATGAGCCACCCAGGTGCCCCAACAAAATCACTTTTTATCTTGATACCTCCCTTTCCTTATCTTTAAATGAATGTGCTATATCCTGTGATGCCTAAGCTCTCTGGCTCAAGAATTTTATCAGAATCTCATTACAAACATTTTAACTAACTAAGATATAGATATTATTCCTATAAATATCTAATGGTAAAGTAAAAATAATTACTTTTTACACTGAATCTTTTCTTTTAAGATATTACTTATTTATTCATGAGAGACAAAGAGAGGTAGAGGCAGAGGGAGAAGCGGGTTCCAATGTGGGGCTCAGTCCCTGGACCCTGGGATCATGACCTGAGCTGAAGGCAGACACTTAACCCACTGAGCCACCCAGGTGCCCCTTTCGCCTTGAATCTTAAATGAAAAGATACCTTTGCACTCTGGAGCTCAAGGAATGGTTTCCCTTTCTGAAGACTTATGTGAAGGGTCAATCTGAACTTTTTCAAATGGGTAAACTTCATTAAATTCCATTCCACTTCTATTTACTCTTGTGGAATCATGTAATTACTAGTTTATGTAATATGTATGCATATTCATTATGCAGTATTATTGTAGTGGACATCTCCTGTTTGAGCCTGCTCATCATTAATTGCTTTTTTTGCTTATAACAACCACTCATTTGCCTTTGTGGTACCATCTTGCCCTAACTCCACATAATTCTACTGAAATTGTCAAGTCTCCTGCCCTGCTTTCTCAACACATGGGTTCATTTAGGATTATCAGTCATATATACTATTCCCCTGATCTTAGTGATTGATATGGGGCAGTGCATATTAAACTAATCAGTAAAAATAACATTAAATTAATCAGCTAAACAATCAGAATCTTCTCTGAGGTTTGATGTATGGATTCACGAAGAGGAAAATTCTCTTTTCCTTTGGGCGATAACACATTAGAGTATAAGCTTCAAACTACCAGAGGCTGTGTTTTTAGTCATGTTGGGAAATCTGCCTGAGAATAAAACCAACATACTGAGAGATCAGAGTGGGGAGATGGAGAGAGAGCAAAAAAGACAGAAAGGTTTTGCTCTGATCTGTATCTGTCTATGCACACAGTCTAATTTACTGCCCTTGGACTTCCTAGACACATAAACCAATATAATGTCCATTGTGGAAGTTTAGATTACTGTTCAAAAGTACTCCTTCCCTTTCTACCACTATCTATGAGAGGGGTATACTTCTCTATTTTGTTGTTGAGTTCTTCCCTATGACTTGCTTTGCCAATGGGAAGTTAACAGTTGTGATATAAAGAGACTTAAAATGTATTTGCACCATTGGGCTTATTCTCTGGTGCCTCTTTCATCACCTTGAAAAGTGCTATGTGTCTTTTCAGCCTGCACTTCATAATTTATATTCATGGAATAGACACATGCCCAACCCATCATAAGAAGCCAAACCCAGCTATATTTACAACTTTAAGCTGAGCTGTTCAACTGAGACCAGCTGACCCAACGATTCTTGAAATAAAATAAATGATTGTTACCTTAAGCCACTGAATTTTGGGAGTGGTTTGTTACAGACCAATAGCTGATATATAGGTTTTTAAAAATATAACCTAGTTTAAGTCAGGAATGAGTTGCTTGCTACTGAAAGAATTTTGACTATTAATGGGAACTTCCATTTCTTTGAAATGAACTTGTAAAATCATAGTAAATCTGAGCTTTTATAAATGAGAAAATTCCAAGATCTGTTTCACTTTGGAATTTCAGATGCAGTAGATAAGAGGAAGGTAAAAAGAGCTGAAAAATAAATCCTGAGACCTAAGAAGTGTTGAGATAACAAAGGAGAAGTGAAGTGATATAAAAGAGTGAAGGGGGGTAACAATCAGTAATTCTAGCTGCTGACTCCGAGTTCATAAAACTCACACCATAACCTTGAATATGGCTAGAAATTACTCAATTTTCCACCCACCCTACCTGTGCAAAAAACAAAACTGAAATGTTAAACCTATTGAAAAAAAGCAAAAAACAAAAGCTACTCAGAAGAAAAACTGAAATAATGCACAGATATTGTCTGTAAGGCCTTTTCAGTCAAAAGAGAGTGCTTTTGCTTTCTTTATTTTGTTTAATGCATCTTCCCAATGGTCATGATAGCTAATTGTCACATAACCAAGTAGACTGTAGATTGGCCCATGGAATTCAATTGTTAATTAAGATCAGAGAAATAACCAACTTGACAGCAGAATTGTTTTAACAAGAGGAAGTGACAACCTCATTGATTTTTTTCTTTTTTTTTTTGCTGGTCTCCTCTGAATAGTCAATATGATGCCCATGCAAAGTGACTTGGGTTTTTTTTCTTTGTTTGTTTTTTTCTTCTTAATTCATAGGTGTCTAGATCAAGTGCAGCCATACCCAAACTTTATAGAGACTACCCCACATCTCCAAGAGATCCTGGACTTTAAGCTACAGCAGAAGGGACTTCAAAATGGTTTTCCTAAAAAAGTAATAACAAAATAAAATAATCTCTCCTGTGGAAGAAGGACTATAGGAAAGAACTGTAAATGAATATTTAATATTCATTAAATATTAGAGAGATGATTCATGGGAGCCACATATGCTATTTAACCAACATGTCTGCTACTCCTCTTGCAGGAGCATGGCGAGTCTGTATTCTCCTGCGCCCCTGAAGCCAGGCCAGGCCACATGTCTTCACTGGCTAATAAAATATTAGCAGAAGTGACATGTTACTTTCAGACAAGTCTTCAAAATCTATGTGCGACTTGCTGTCTCCCTGTCCCCTTGCAGGTGACTAGCAATGTTCAAAATGGTGAAGTCTCCATTTGTGCCTGAATGAGGATGACATGAACAGAACACCGTGCTGACCATAGGTGGGGACATAGCATGAGCAAGAAATAAAATTTTGGTTTTTTTGAGCCACTGAAATTGGGGGATTGTTTGTTACTATAGTATAATCAAGCCCTGAAGGATACAAAGGGATCCTCCTCTCTCAGCAGAAAAGCAGTAATACGAACTAGAATCTGTTGGTCATATTCTGCACTGAACTTTATCTCCTTTTCAGCTGTTGCTTTTTTCATTGGACTATAGATTTTGAGAAGTTAACTAATCTTAACCCTTTTACATGAGTCACAGTAAGCTTATTCCTTTTTTTGTGCTTCTCTTTTAAAATAAATTTTAACCTTGAAATACCTTGTTTGTGTGTGTGAATGAGAAGAGGTGACAGAAGATGAGGCTTTATTAATTTTACTTATTCCTTCTGCTTTCCCTTATTACTGGTGTTTCTCCTTTGCCTCCTCCTTGGACAGCAGAGAAAGAACACTACAAAAAGCAATCTTTCACACTTAAAAGAAAACCGATGCCCTGTCCTGGTGTGTTGTCAAGAAAAAAATAAGCTGTCTCTCCAATAACTGTGAAATTCCTTTGCCCCTAGAGAGGGCTGCTTCCTGTATCTTGGCCAAGTCATGACTTTCTTTCTTTATAAATGCAGCCAGTGTGATCTCCAAAGAGATAAATGATGAATAAGGTGGAGGCTATTTATAGTCTGGCTAGGAAAAACAATTTCACTTAACAAGGATGTCGGTTAAAATAATTAATGTAGATCAAGTGGACATGTGAATAGAGGAGCCTGTTGGAAAGTGGTTAAATAGACAGGCTGATCCAGGAAGAAATATACCACTCAGATACTGGGGAATCATTTCTCTTCGTGACCTGGGCCGTTATTGGTGAGATGCTTGACCGCAGCCTTGAAAGACCAGGGCAGTGCTTTTCTAGATTTCATCAAATGTCGCATACATTAAACAAAACAAGGGGGTTTGTATTTAGAAACACTGGTCTATTCAAATTTGTCTTCCCATTTTTAGATCTTTCCTTGGTTTTCACTGAAAGATAACAGCTATGCAAGGGAAATGTGTGGCTTTTATTTGGCAACAATGTATTGAGTACCTTTTACATGTTTACACATGGTGATAATGTTTACCATGGTAATAAGCGCTAATGCCACATAGATAGATGCTGTCCTTGAATATCATATGTTAAAAGGAAAACAAGAAAGCAGAGAACTAAAGCAATGAAATTAAATGTTCATGTGAGTCTAAATAGGATTTCAAATGTAAGATACAGCAGTCTATGTAGATATGGTCAGAAAGGAATATATGGAAGAAACTTGGCCTTGAAGAATCAGCAAGATTGATAGGCAAAAGGAAAAGGTAGAAATTCCAGGCCTGTGGACTAGGCTGAGAAATGAGGGAATGTCATTGTGAGCATAAAGATGGTCTTCCACTGGAGGTGGGGTTGGGAGATTCTCATCTGACTCCTGAAGTGGCCATCCAAACCTAGGCGCAACTTAGAACAACCAAAGCTGAACAGTGTGAAGACCTTGGAGGATTAGGTTTAGCCTACCGAAAGTACAGTGAGTTTGGGTCTCCTATCTCCACTCCAGTTTAATTGAATGCTAATGAAGTCATAATATTATGGTTACCTGATTACAGAACAGTACAAATCACAACACTCAAACTTTCTTTTTCCAATTTGGCCTTACTCATACCCACAAATTTCTAGAGTGAAATGGAAACATTAATCTCAGAACTGTTTCTTTTTTAGCACTTGTTATTTTTACCTCTAATGATCTCTATTTTTAGAAAGAAAAAAAAAATTCTGAAGCATTTTGTAGAAGGTTCTACCTCAATTTTAGAGAGCATGATAGCAGCATATGCTTTTTCATGTTGGCTAGGTAGCTTGATGAACATCCCTTATTAATAAGGACAAGAATGACTATAAAAATCATGCAGATCTTACAAGGAAGCTAAACCAAATGCATCTGAAAGGGCTTTACAACCCTGGAGTTCTCTGATTCTCTAACTTGTGACTGACACTGTCAAATAAGTACCAACACAAACAAGGGCAGAATTCTTTGTAGATTCCGTATCTGCTTGCGGGGGGTTGGTGAGGGTGGGGAGAGTCCAGAGCTGTTATGGCATACCTCAATGGGGAGAGAGATCAGACTTACAGACTGGAATTCAAAGGCTTCGTCCATACTTCTGTAGTCTCATGGGCAAGTTATTTAAAATCGTTGCCTTGGCTTTACTCTCTATAAATGACATCTATTGTGACAGATAATGGTGAGGTAAAGTGAAATAACATACACAAATAGCCTAACAATAATAGAGGCTTCATAAGTATTAGCAGTTTCCTACTTAGCCTGGAAATCTGTCAAAGAAGGAATTGACTAAGAGTCTTTAAAGTCAAGAACATCAAAACCATCAAGTTTCCCTTTTTTTCAATATTTATTATAGGTAATATGTTTTATTATTTTTTAATTTTTATTGAGGTGTAACTGACATGCAATATCCTATTAGTTTCAAGTGTACATCGTAGTGATTTGATATTTTTATATATTTTTTATGTATTAACATCTGTCATCATACAAAGTTATTATAATATTACTGACTTTATTCTCTGTGCAGCGAATTACATCCCCATGACTTACTTATTTTATAACTGGAAGTTTTTTCCTCTTAATCCTCATCAAGTTTTAAAACAATCAAGTTTCTGAGTGTTCATAAATCTGGACAAGAATCTGTCTTGGGTATGGCCCCTAAATTCCTGCATAGAATGAGTATTTTTATCAAAAACCTCCAATAATTTCAAAATTTAGAGTATGATTCTGATACAGTTTCTTCATTTAAAGAGATTGGCTCACTGGGGCAGCTGGGTGACTCAGGCTGTTGAGTGTCAGACTCTTGGTTTCAGCTCAGGTCACGATCTCATGGGTGGTGGGATCAAGTCCCATATCGGGCTCCAACTCAGTGAGGAGTCTGCCTGGGGATTCTGTCCCTCTGCTCCTCCCCCCACCCCCGCCTCAGATAAATAAATCTTTAAAAAAAAAGATTGGTTCGCTTATCCAAGGGCACAAAAAATAAGTAAAATTTTTGGATTAGAAAGCAGATCCCTTGGGATGCCTGGGTGGTTCAGTTGGTTAAGTATCCGCCTTCAGCTCAGGTCAGGATCCCAGGGTCCTGGGACTGGGTCCTGCATCAGTCTCCTTGCTCAGCGGGAAGCCTGCTTCTCCCTCTGCTGTTGCTCCCTCTGCTTGAGCTCTCTCTCTCTCTCTCTCTGACAAAGGAAGGAAGGAAAGGGAGGAAGGAAGAAGATCTCTTGACTTTTAATCAAAACTTGTCTTCTAAATATAGTCAGCATGGGAGAGTTAAAGGCAATTCTATGTCTGAATCTAGTCCTCAGTCCTCCCTCTGCTGCATTCCTCCACTCTATAGAAGGCTGTCAGAGGTAGCCTGTCCACAGCACTGCCTAGAAGGCTAATGTTGAGGACAGGTTTCTACCACAAGAATCTGTTTCTTAATGTGAGGAGAGTTGGAAGAATCAACCCCACCCAGCCTCAGCTGGTAGAAGCCCAAGACTCAAAAGCCAAGTACATGGAACCACAAGTCTAAACTGCTTGGAACAGAATTGCAATTCTGGATTGCACCAGGATTTCAGTTTAGTAAAGATTAGGTTAGAAATTTCAAAGATTTCAATGTTTAGTGGAAATTGGGTTAGAAAGAGAACAGATTTGGGGCAAATGAGGGAGTGGTAGTGAAATTGCAATAAAATTCCCAAAGCTCATGCAGGGGTGTGTTGGACTGGATTAAAGGATCACAGGACAGACAGACAGAGAGATGCTCATATTAGTGGAAAGTATTTTACGCAGGCTGTTTTCTGTTAAAATAAAATAGATTACTTATTAATGAGAAAATTGAGATTTTAAAATAGGGAAAGGACATGGATAAATGAGTTGTTCAGGGGCATGAGGTACTATGGAGGGCAAGGAAGTATAGGTTAGAATGAGGGGTGTCATAGTGGGAAACTCTTGATGATCAAAAGATTTTATAATTATTGTGGGAATGGGGAATAAAAGGAAGTGGGAAGAGAGCTAAGGAAGATGTTTATCCAAAACAATCATTTCAATGATTGCCCAGGTCCTTATACATATATCCAAGCCAAGCCTTCTATGATAGTACAAATTATTTTCATGGGTGGCAAAATAGTATCCCCTTTTTAAAACCAAGAAATAGAGAAATAGTGTTTAAACAAATTTCTGTAAACTGACATGGGTAAGTTTTTTTTCAATGACTGATTTAGAGTCTTCCTGCTAAAGCAAAAAATAAAAATAAAGAATCATGAAAATGAGAGTTTCCAATTTCACAACTTCCAACCCACGCTTTGCCTCACCACCCTGGTTTCCTTTTGAGAATATGTCTCAGACAGATGGTAGTGAGTTAACAAGTCTAGACTGTGGGAGTATATATCTGCATTTGCATCTATATGATTATATAGAATAATTTTTCACTGAAATGGCATGCATCATTGGGATGAGCTCCAGGACTTTACGACTTCTCTGTACTCAATTGAGTATGGCATGTGTACAATTCACTCTGGCCACTACAAAAATTCCACCACAGCTGGAATGGAGAGCAACAGCTGCTTGCCAGCACACAGCAACATGGCACAACAGTTTAGAATCATAAATGAAGAAGACAGCCTTCAATAGACACTGCAGGGGGAATTTAAAGCAAGAGGAAGCAATTAGCTGAACTGGAACAGAGCCAGGAAAGCAAGATAAAATTCTCCCCAACTTTGGGAAGGAGAATGCTATGTGTGATGCATGAGCACGTTCCCAATCTAGGCTCACCGACAAAGGCACTAGGAACAAGGATGAGCTAGTCATAAAGTGATCCCATTTGGACTGGGAAGGTGCAATGGGTTCCTGAGCTAACCAGAATACCTTCGTTTTTCCTCAATAGGGCTCTCATCCAAGTACACACCCAGCCCCAACCTTGTTTGGCTTATGAGATCTGACAAGATCACCGTTTGAGGGAGGAGGTCTGTAACACTTGCTGACAGTGGTTGACTTGGCTTTTAATAGAAATGGGCAGACATGTGGAGACCTTGTGCATTTGAACACACGAGCCCGGCCCGCTTTCATCACAGAAGCTTCAGAGCCTCTCTGTGGCAGCTGGAGTGGAGACCTAGGAGCTGATCTGGAAAATGCGTCCTTTCTTTCTAACGGGAGCCACCACATTGCGTTCCTTTAATTACATCATGTCATGTCGTGTTCCTGTGTGAAATGACACAGAGGAACACGTGGTGACCTGGGCTAACTGTGATGAATTGCATCCCGAACAGAGGCCGGCTTTGAAAGGCATCTGATGTGGAGAAGCAGGTAGTTCCTCCGCCTGTGGGAGTAATGGATGATTTTCCCATTGCATATCTCAAATATTTAATGATAAGATTATGTGTGAGCGACGGAGGCTTTTTGCCAACTTTTATTTTTATTAGTGAAGTATCATAATTTTACACTGAAAATAATAAAAATTATAATTATTAAGTCAATAAAAGCAGCTACTTTCAAAGGGATTAATCTTCCATAATCGGATTAGATGATGGAACTAACATCAGAGAGGAGTTCATTCTAATAGTTGTTTGTTTCCTGAATTTGAAATTAAAAAAGAGCATGAGAGAAAGTAACAATTGTCTTATCAGCCATTAGGTAGGATTTTTTTACCATAAGTTTCTTTGAAGTTCTAATAGAGGCTAAAAACAAATATCTAGATCCACCCTGTACAATACAGTAGCCACTGGTCACATGAGGCTATTTAAATGTAAATCAACTAATAAAATTAAAGGTTCAGTTCCTCAGTTGCAGTAGCCACATTTCAGGCGCTCACTAGTGACATATGACAAGTGGATGCTTTATTAGATAACACAGATATAGAATATTTTCATCATGACAGAAAGTTCTGGAAAACAGCCCTGAATGAAAAGAGGGGGAAAAAAGCAGTATTCTGATTTCCTCATATATATTGATATGTAGACTAAATATCTGGATGATTAAATGCATTTTCGTTCATTATGTGCAGTCTGTTCATGACAGAAAAAGTTCCATCTTGCTACTGTGGAATTATATGCTTATTTTCTCATAGCTTACTATTATTAGTAAATGCTGTTTTTCCCCACTAAACTGTCAAGAATGCAGATTCCCATAGAATGCCAATGAGCACCATTGTTAGGTAAAAGCATTTGGGAATTAGTTTTCTTGTTCTCAACAGAGTGGAAACCTCCATATGGAAAAGCCCCTTTCTTCCCAAGGGAAAAGGCCCTTGTCCCCTGTAGAAGGGTCAGGGTACTCACTGACTTTTTAATTAGGAAGGACCTGTTCATATCTTACCATTTCTGAGTTATGTCACTCATACTTAACTATCAAATTATGACCTACCAAAAATGTAAACACGTCGGTCCATTTTTCTAAAATTTATTTGTAAAATATCCCTCCATGCAATAAAAACAAATTTTTAGAAATCACGTCCAAGAAAAATGAAAAAAATACCAAATCCCACATTCTTTAAAAGTATTCATATTTGCTCCCCATAAAAGCTTTGGAGATGGTTAGAGAAAGTATTTTTTCCCAACTCCTAGAGAGTAAAACGGGTCTCCCCTACAGCTTCCCCTGAAGTTAGGGCAACAGTAACTGCACCACTTGGTGACAGACTCAGAACTAGAAAACAGATATTCTGACACGGATACAGGACTCTTCTAGGTAGACTGCATTTGCCACCTCGAATCCAGCTTTGGGAATCTCAGGAGCACAGGATCTGTGCAGAAAAAAATGCAGTTTTATGAATCAAATGGTGAGTAATCTAGTTGTTGTCATCAGACTGCCTTCTTGTCTGTGGAAAGGCATTAAATGGCTTGGCCAACCAAGGGTGCTGCTTCTCTCCTGCAACTCATTATTGTCAATAATATTATTTTATTACTAAGGTGTGGCTAGCTTTTTAATACAATAAACAAGTATGGGAAACTATATGACTTACTGTGCCTTTAACATTTTATACTTACAAGCTAGAAACTGTTGGAATGTGGTGGGTAAGGGTGAAGCATTGTACTGTAGCTGGAAAAAAATCAATACCTGCTCCCGAGATAGGGTACTTGACCAGAAAGGATATTGCAAGATACAAAAGAGCAGATATGAAATACTATTTCTCTGAAGGTTTTTTCTTTTTCTTTCTTTTTTTTTAAATCTTATTGCATCAGTGCACAGAACACAGATCAAATAAACCTACAAAGGCATCATAATTCATCGTTGATCTCTTGAGATTATGTGAATTTGTATGAATTGCAAATTGTATATTAGTTCCTGAGATACCCCCAACCTGGGAATTAGCATTTTTTAAAAATTGGAATATGCTGTGAAAGTTAACTGATTGAACTTTACATGGTAGCCTATTTAGTCTCCCACTCCTACTCAGCCTAGTAAATTTGGCCAAATTATTTAATCTCTTTGGGCTTCAGTTAATTCACTGAGATAAAATAATCTGAACATTAATCCTTAAATTCCAGCTGTACAATTCTGCGAATTTTTAATTTTCTAAATTAACCATCCCTTCTCTGTTTCCTCTTGATTTTTGGGAAATGTTGGGACTCAATTAGGAATCTCTCATTCACACTCATGCCTAGATTTATACCAGCACATGCCATACAGTACCAGCCCAGCCAACTCCACCTCTTTGGCAACATCTGCAAGCTGAGTGTGTCCTTCTCTAGAGGGCAATTCTAATGCCAAACCCTGACCTTTTCCTCTTGCTTAACTTCTATGAGATTATCTTCCCTTAGATCAAAATAAATTCTGGGCTATTGGCCTAATTTATAAAATGTTATTAAAGGACATCACACAAGATCTAAATGAGTAGTTTGTAAGAGATAACCATGCCATCCCCTAGGACACTTCAGACTTTTGTGGTGGTGTTTTTGATCGACACAATGATTAGGGGCACTATTAGATGTGAGGGTCAAGGTTCAGAGATGATAGTTATTTTGAAAAAATAAAAAATAAGAGTACTTCTCCCACATGAACATTTATTGAAGAAAGCTGGAATGACCATTTTGATAGCAAAAAAGTGTATTTCAAAGCAATATTACTAGAGATAATAATAATAATCAAAGAGTTAACCAAGAAGACATAATGATAATGTATGTTTGTACACCTAAGAGAGCCCCAAAATGCAAGAATCAAACACTGATAAAACTGCAAGGAGGAATAGACAAAACTATAGTCATAGTGATATCCTAATACACTACTCTTAACAATTGAAAGAACAAATAGAATATCAATTAGACTTAACACAACCTATCAACTTAATCTAATTGATATTTGTAGAGCATTCCACCCAGCAACAGCTGAGTGGATATTCGTTTCAAATACATGGATCATTTACCAAATAGACCATACACTGGACCATAAAACAAGTCTCAATAAATGGAAAAGAATTCAAGTCGTATAAATTATGTTCTCTGATCACAATGGAATTAAATTAGAAATCAATAACAGAAACATGTCTGAAAATTCCCCAAATACCTGGGCACTAAATGACATGTTTCCAAACAACCCAAGGGACAAAGAAAAAAAATAAAATAAAAATTATAAAATACTTTTAGTTAAATGAAAATCAACACATCAAAATTTGTGTCATGTCACTAAGGCATGACTTAGGGAGAAACTCAGAGTGCTAAACAACTGTATTAAAAAAACTGTCCATAACTAAGCTTTCACCTTAAAACAGCATACAAAAAGACAAATTATTTTAAAAGTGAGCAAAAGAAATAAAGAGTAACCAAGAAAATGCAAATAAATGAAATAGAGAAAAACAACAATAAACCAAAGTTAGCTCTTTGAGAATATCAAAATAATGAATAAAACTTTAGGCAGACTTATTAGGGAAAAGGAAGATGGGG
Source organism: Neomonachus schauinslandi (assembly GCF_002201575.2). Taxonomy (NCBI): domain Eukaryota; kingdom Metazoa; phylum Chordata; class Mammalia; order Carnivora; family Phocidae; genus Neomonachus; species Neomonachus schauinslandi. The sequence goes on along the minus strand of NC_058416.1, from coordinate 33,597,105 downwards.
AGGGGAGACCCAAAGTACCAATATTAGGAATAAGAGAGATAACATCACTACACATTCTACAGATATTTAAAAGATACTAAGGAGATATCATAAACAACTTCATGCCTATAAATTGGACAACTAAGATGAAGTGGAAAAATTCACTGAAAGATACAAGCTACCGAAAGTTTCTCAAAAGAGAATAGTCTTATTTATAATAAAAATATTACATTTGTAGTTTGAAACTTTCCCACAAAGAAAACTAGAGACACAGATGACTACTTTGGTGATTTCCAAAATATTCAAGGGAGAATTGACCCAATTTCACACAAACTCTAATAGAAAGTTGAGAGTGACTGGGTATTTTCCACCTCCATCTATGAGGATAGCGTTACTTGATAACACAAGACAAAAACATTACAAAGTAGAAAACTACAAATAAGTATCTCTGATAAACATAGACACAAAGATACAAAACTATGAAACGTTTAGAACATAAAAAGACTTATTTTTGATTTGAAATTAGGCAAAAATTTCTTAGATTTAATACAAAAGAACAAAATATAAAAGACAAATTAAATTGGACTTGATCAAAATTAAGAACTATGCTCTTCGACACATACTGTAAGAAAATGAAAATATAAGCCCAATTTTCTCTTGGGAGAAAGTAAAAGCAAAACATCTCTAATAAAAGGCTTCTATTTAGAAAACACACACACACACACACACACACACAACTCTTAGAATTCGATAAGAATGGAACCACAAGTAAAAATATGGGCAAATGATTTGAATACACACTTCACAGGAGAAGATATATGGTTGACAAATGAGTACAGGGAAAAATGCTTAACGCCATTTGTCATTTGGAAAATGCAATTTAAAACCACAATGAGAAACCACTATACACCTATTAAAATGTCTAAAATTAGAAAAAGATCAATCACGTGGTAGCACTGAAACTCTCATACCTTACATGTGGAGCCATGAAAAAATGATACAACTACTTGGGAAACAATCTGGCAGTCCTCTAAAAAGTTAAGAGTGCATTTACTATATAGCCAATACATTCCATTCCTAAGTATCTACCCATGAGAAATGATGAAAGCATAGGTCCACACAAGGACTTGTACATGAATATTCGTATCAGCTTTATTTGTAATAGCCAAAAAGCTTAAGCAATCCATGTATTCCTTGAAAGGTGAATGGTTAAACAAATTGTGGCATATCTATACAATGGGATACCACTTGGGAATAAAAAAATAAATGAATTGAGGCAAACAACATCGATGAATCTCAAAATAAGTGTGCTGAATGACAGAAGCCAAATTAAAAAGAATACATAGCATATGATTGCACTTATATAAGATTTTAGAAAATTCAAATTAATCTACAGCGAGAGAAAGCAGATCAATTTTTACCTAAGGATCAGACAAGCCCAGTAGGACAGGAGGAAGGAATTTCACAGGGGCACAAGGAAATTTGGGGGAGTGATGTATCTTGATTGTGGTGATAATTTGTGTATACGTATTCAAAACTTGTCAAATTGATTGTACCTTATAGATATGTACAGCTTGTTGAATGCCAGTTATACTCTATACAGTTGTTAAAAAAGAGTGAATACTTTTCAAATCATTTTAAGTTTTAGTATTACCTCTTATTCAAACCAGAAAAGGATAATGATAAATGTTAAGAAAAAAAATACTAACAATAGGCATATCCAATTAAAATCTTAAAGAAAATATGATTTACTTTACTTAGTAATTATATGGTAATTACTGTATGTATGTCACCCTCCTAAGGTATAAAACATGGTGTCATAAATCTTGTGCTACTCTTATGAAAGATGGGCTGTTATTATCATCATACCTATTTTATATGTGAGGAAACTGAACTACAGAGAGGTTAAGTAACTGATTCAAGGTTGGTTAGCTAATAAGTGATAAATCCAGTCTTGGAACCCAATAACCAGTAGGACTTTAGAATTCATCTGTGTAACCACTATAATATACAGTCTCTCCCATAGCAGTGAATGGAATCTTACAGTGTGTTCAAACATACACACGTGTCAATTGGAGTATATACTAGGAATGTAAGAATGTTTCGCAATTTAGAAATCTATGAATGAAATTCACCATTTAGCTTACCATTTAGATCAAAGGAGAAAAAACTATATGATTATTTTAAATTCAGAAGTGTTTCATACTATTCAACAACCCTTCATGATTTAAAAAATGGTATCTTTTAACAAACCATTCCTCATAAAGAACATCTACCAAAATCTGTTAAATAAATATATTTAATGGTGAAAAGTCTAGAAGTCTTACCTTTCATTTCAGAAGCAAAAACAAAGGTCCACTATCACCACTATGTTGTACTGAAGGCCTTGGCCATTGAAGTCATATAAGAAAAATAAAGCATTAAAAGATCAGAAAGGTAGGAAAAATTATCATTATGATTGTTTATACAGAAAATCCAAGATAATCAATGGACACACTATTAGAATTAATATAAGATTCCCACCAACAGTGCAAGAGGGTTCCCCTTTCTCCACATCCTCTTCAACACCTGTTGTCTCCTGTGTTGTTAATTTTAGCCGTTCTAACATGTGTGAGGTGGTATCTCATCATGGTTTTGATTTGTATTTCCCTGATGATGAGTGATGTTGAACACCTTTTCATGTGCCTGTTAGCCATCTGGATGTCTTCTTTGGAAAAATGTCTAATCATGTCTTCTGCCCATTTGTCAACTGGATTAGTTGTTTTGGGGTGTTGAATTTAAGAAGTTCTTTATAGATTTTGGATACTAACCCTTTATCAGATATGTTATTTGCAAATATAGTGTGGTGGTTCCTCAAAAAGCTAAAAATAGAACTACCCTATGATCTAGCAATTGCACTACTAGGTATTTACCCAAAGGATACAAAAATACACATTCAAAGGAGTACATACTCCTCAGTGTTTATAACAGCATTATCAACAATAGTCAAACTATGGAAAAAGCCCAAATGCTCATGCACTGATGAATGGATAAAGAAGATGTGGTATATATGTACAATGGAATACTACTCAGCCATCCAAAAGAATGAAATCTTGTCATTTGCAATGCCATGGATGGAGCTAGAGTGTATTATGTTAAGCAAAATAAGTCAATCAGAGAAAGACAGGTACCATATCATTTTACTCATGTGGAATTTAAGAAACAAATTGGATGAACATTTGGGAGGGGGGGAAAGAGAGAGAAAGGGAAACAAATCATGAGAGACTCTTAACTGTAGAGAACAAACTGAGGGTTGATAGAGGGAGGTGGGTGGGGGATGGGATAGATGGGTGATGGGTATTAAGGAGGACACTTGTTATGATGAGCACTGGGTGTTACACGTAAATGATAAACCACTGAACTTTACTCCTGAAACAAATATTGAACTGTATGTTGACTAACTAGAATTTTTTAAAAAATTAACATAAGAGCTCATCAGGGCTGCTTGTTTCTGACACAATATATAAAAATCAGTGTCACTCATATATGCCAGCAATTAGAAAATATAATTTTTAAAAATGATACCTTATAAAATAAAAAAATACTATCTAAGATAACTATGATTACTCTTATCTGAAAATATGCCAGAACGTCATAGACAAAACTACAAAGTTTTATTAAAGTTTATATATTATAAGATTGAATTTCCCCACAATTATTTGTTGATGCCTTCTGAAAGAAATCCAACAGAACTGTAAATTTATAATAAAATTCACAGGGTAGAACTAAGGTGCTTGAATTACCCAACATAATTTCGAAGAACCAGGCTGGTCCTGGATATCAACACTTAATATGTCTGATTTCATCAAATCTAAGACATACAATTATATGTCTATAGCAGTTAAACTATCCCTTAATGTTTTCTAATCTCACACATGTGCATACACTTACTTTTATATTTACTGAAAGAACTCCTTTAGACTTACATGTATGCATGCACATGTATATGTATATACACACATATATCTTGTGCATACATATAAACAAAAATACAAAGGAAATACATTGGCTAAGGTAGTACTAAAATGTTTTACCATTCAGAATCTGAATCTTCTGAATTACTTTTCCATTCAGTCATCAGTGTCCATGTTTTCCTTCTAATATCATTTTCTGTGTCATCAAGTGCTAGTGATTTTCATTTCTCTAAAAGTGCTTTACTATTGGGGTGCCTGGGTGGCTCAGTCAGTTAAGTGTCAGACTCTTGATTTTGGCTCAGGTCGTGATCTTAGGGTGGTGAGATCAAGCCCCACATTGAGCTCCCCACTCAGCAGGGACTCTGCTTGAGATTCTCTCTCTCCCCCTCTTCCTCTGCCTCTCCTCCTCTCTCTAAAATAATAAATAAAATAAATCTTTAAAAAAAGAAAAGTGCTTCACTGTTATCTTCAGAATATTCACCTAAGCTGCAGATACCTGTTCTGTAAGTTTTAATGCTGGTACTTTGTTGATCCTACCAAAAGGTATTGATTGAACATTTTCAAACAACTACTGGGACCTATATTCTTTCCTCAAACCCAGCATCAGCCTCTATATGTTCATAAACCACCAAACTCTCAGGATCACTTTAGGAGTTAAAAAATTTCTCCACATACTCCTCTCCATTAGGGATTGGGGCTACGGTTTCCATAGCTCAAAAAGCCCATAGATGCCAGTCTCTATAAGTAATTCCCCCAAGGCTACCCTCACTAGGCATCTCTCCATGAAGAGTGGAAGGTCTAACCACAAACACTGCACTTCCAGCCACTATTCCATCAGCTCCCCTCCACAACTTTCTGATGTGAACAGGAAGTAAGGAGGCTTTCTGAGTACTTCGGCAGAGCCCACTCTGCCATCTTTCAATAAGCTCTGGAGAATGCCTGGCCTTAATTTTTTACTGCAGCTCTTGTGAGATCAGAGTTGACAAATTATACCTATTTGTCCCCAGATTTGGGACCTAGTTGCTAATTCTAGGATAATAAGAGAGATTCCGAATCACCACTGTATTCCACAAGTGTACATACCTGACAGAATCAAGATCGGTTGTCTATTCTAAGGTTTCTTTGGATAAGAGAAATTTGGAGAAAGGCAAAAATTCTGAATTCCAGAACAAAGTCCATAATTACCTACAACCCAGAGGTAGCTGTGCTAGACTTCCCCAAGTGTACCCATTGTTGAGAACAAAACATTTTGAGTTAGTTTGGCCCTGATCAAAGAGCTGAGTATGGGTAAACAGCTATTGGCCAAAATGGAATCAATTTACTTTCTCATTGTATGTATATCAGAACTATCTAAAAAAATGTATTTCTCCATATACACTCCAGTATGTTTTTTATATATTGACTTCCTCATAAAGGAGGTTCTTTTTAACCCCAAGCATTTATGGTTCTCATAATTCTATAGTCACTTGTATTTTGAACAATTGTTTGGTTTTTACTTTTAATATTCTCAATCTCAAATACTATATTAAAAAGTTCATACTCTTCAAATAATAAAATATTTTTGTTGATAAACAATATCTATATAGCTTATGAAACCATTTAAAGGTTAATGTGTCTAAGCTTCTTGTGTAATCACATAAATTTAATCATTATTAATTTAATTTGAAAAAAGTATTATTTCTAGAGGTAGAAAAGAGTTATTGAGTCAGGATCTCTATCTCTTTTCTCTCTCTTCTTGCTCATATTATACATTTTATGTATATAAACATACACACACACATACATATTTACACTTTGATTATATATATAATGTAAATATTTGATTCATATAATATGATTAATATATAATTTGATATTATATGGGAGAGAGAGAGACCTCCCTCAATTCTAAAACAATCTATTTTCAAATCTAATTAAATGATAGATATTTACTAACGTGGTTAAATAGTTTTGATTTATAAGAAATCCACTGACATATACGTCCTGAGTAAAGTACCTATTGCATTTGGGATAGAAACATATTCTAACATTCTGTGCAAGAATGTTCCAGTTATCAAAGTATTCCTCTTAACTCCACATTTATCCTTCAGTACATGCTCTGCAACAATGGATGGGCTTTCTACCAGCCTTTCTCCTTTACAGTAGCACAGTGTGAAACTTTTATTTTATTTTATTATGTTATGTTAATCACCATACATTACATCATTAGTTTTTGATGTAGTGTTCCATGATGCATCGTTTGCGTATAACACCCAGTGCTCCATTCAATACGTGCCCTCTTTAATACCATCACCAGACTAACCCATCCCCCCACCCCCTTCCCCTCTAGAACCCTCAGTTTGTTTCTCAGAGTCCATAGTCTCTCATGGTAATGTGAAACTTTTTTTTTTTTTAAGATTTTATTTCTTTATTTAACGGAGAGAGACACAGCGAGAGAGGGAACACAAGCGGGGGGAGTGGGAGAGAGAGAAGCAGGCTCCCTGCAGAGCAGGGAGCCCGATGTGGGGCTCGATCCCAGGACCCTGGGATCATGACCTGAGCCAAAGGCAGACGCTTAAGGACTGAGCCACCCAGGCGCCTCTCTCATGGTAACGTGAAACTTTCTAAAGAGAGTGTGCTGAAGGGACAGTGCAGGAGGAAGGGGCTCTGCTGCTGGGTTTTGACAGCCTAAAGTTTGGTCAGCAGTGTGGGTGTGAGGACATCTTGTGGTACACTGCCACAACCATGCACCTAGAATATGCAGTCCTTTAGCAACTTTGTAGCTCCAGCCTTGGCCAGTGATCACTTTCCCACAGACCTACCTCCATTTTGGGTACTGTGCTCTGGATGGGGGGCTTACAGAAGCAGCACTAGGTATCAGGGTGGAGGAGAAAGCCAAGACTGAAGTTGGGAACCACAATAAAGGACATGGTGCCAAAGAGGCAAGATATGAGGAAAGAAAGGTAGAGTTAGGTTCGGAGAGGTATAGCCAAGGAGTGAGAAGGGACTGTTTAGGCAACTAAGTCAGAGGACAAGCTGCAAATTGTACCTTTTATATGCCATCAGGGCACGCAGGGGCCGCTCATCAAAGGAGCTACATCTGACTGAATGAATGAAATCTTTACTGATGTTTGCTGAACACATATTTTGAAAAAGAGATTATACTAAGTACACCACAAGTTCTCATTTAACAATAAAGTGGGACAGCCAGGAAATCTCTTGAAATTACATCTAGCAAGATTTATAATTCTATTTAAAAAGAATTGCCATATGATCCAGAAATTCCACTGCTAGATATTTACCCCCCCCCAAAAAAATACAAAAACACTAATTTGAAAAGATGCATGCACCCCTATGTTTATTGCAGCATAATTTACAATAGCTAAATTATGGAAGTAGCCCATGTCCATCAATAGTGGAATGGATAAAGAAGATGTGGTATGTATATATAATGAAACATTACTCAACCATAAAAAAGGAATGAGATCTTGCAATAACATGGATGGATCTAGAGTATAATCCTAAGTGAACTAAGTCAGTCAGAGAAAGACAGATAGCATATGATTTCACTCATATGTGGAATTTAAGAAACAAAACAAATGAACGAAGAAAAAAAAGAGACAAACCAAATAACAGAGTCTTAACTATAGAGAACAAACTGATGGTTACCAGAAAGGAGGTGGGTGAAATAGATGAAGAGGATTAAAAGTACACTTATCATGATGAGCACTGAGTAATGTATAGAATTGTTGAATCAGTATATTGTGCAACTGAAACTAATATAACACTATATGTTAGCTATACTGGAATCAAAATTTTAAAAAAGATTTTTATTGTATTTTGCATTTATAATTAAAATAGGATTAAAAGTAAGGCAGTGACTTAAATAACATTTAAAATAAAAATTCATGGAAATTTATATCTGAATATAATTTATTTGAATAGTATAGCACAAAATAAAAATACCATGGTAAGTTGTCAGTAAATCATATTTTGCTCTTTTTAATATGGTTTCTGCATCTTAGGTTTTATAAGTATTTACATGAGACATGGGTCTGACCACCAAGGGGCACAGAATTGTATTGAGCAAGATGTTGGTCAATGTAATAATCACAAAGTGACTTTTTCAAACAATGAATATCAAAGGTATTCAAGAAAGAGGGCTATTATTGACTGGTATAATTACAGAAGGCTTCACTGAAGGGGCAGAAGGTGTGGGAGGATTGGGTTGGATCTAAAAGAATTGGAACCTGGAGAAAAATTAAGTGTCTCTGGAGAGCACTGGTTAGAAATTATGGAGGGATTGCAGGACACCATCTGGTCTATAGAGGAAGTTATGGAAAAATCAGACTGGAAATATATAATGGATCCACACCGTAGAAGAGATGTTTTATACTGTTAGGAAAATTCAATTTATCATTGTAGCTGGCTTCAGTAGCTGGACGGTACTGTTTTCTACATTTTCTCCCTCCTTTATTGGTTTTCCCATTCTTATCCCTCGATAGTACCTTTGCCACAAAGGGTTATATAGCTCCAACCAGCACTCGATGTTTATGATTCTCTTTAGTTTATTTGTGTATTGGCATCATTCCCTCCACTTTACAAGTGGGACTTGGGGTAAAATGTTTGGCAGCCATCGCACAGACCATGAGATCAGTCTGTGCCTGTGTCTCCAAATCACATTTAGATTGCCTTGCCTCGAAACATATCTCACCCTTAACTTGGCTGAGTGCAAGTTCCCTTGGCCTTTGATTTCACTTTTCTCTACTTGAGACACATGGCTGTGGATCTGGCTGACTGTTTAGCACTTTGCCCTTACCTATTAATCTTGCCCTGGAAAGCAAGGCTTGCTCTCTGACCTCAGATGCAAGTCTTTCAGGGTGAGCCTGCCTCTTCCCTATGCAGGGGATATCTTTTTGCTTGACTTGCCCATAAAGAAGTCAATGTGACCTGCAGAACTGCTGAGGCTGGGAGATGGAAAGGGTCTTCATTAGGCCAATCCAATCTCTAATCAGATCTTCTCCAGCTGGCAGCAGGTGATGTGGAATTATTACTGGTTTGCTGACCGAGGAAGCTGAAGGAACCCTGAGGAAAGTGAATGCTTCTCTCGCTCCTCCTGTTACCAAGACCAGCCTCCCACCTGGCCTCTCCCTCCCACTGATCACCAAAACCCCACTCTCCCTTCTTCTGAAAGTGCCATTCACTCTGAGGAAACCTGGTTTCTAAGTTCTCTGAAGCTGTTAGGTTCTTTGTAGAAATCCTTTCTAAAAATGTCTCTCTGAACTGATTCTTAATGAAGTTGTATGTTACAACCAAACCTTAAACTGCTCTTTAATGTCCAGATATACGTAAGCAAAGCAATCCCTTTCCTGATTGTACAGCTGCAGAGGCTTCTAGGGCCGGTGGAATGTTCTTTTGAATATCCTATAGCATTCTGAGGATGAATTTCAGTTTTAGAAACATTGAAGAATTATATATGGTTGATCCTGATATGCAGCATAAGGACTCTAGTGAAATGTAATTCTAAGTTAAACACAGATTTTACTTTAAAAAAAAAACACATGATTGAGATTTGTAAATTGGCAGTAATCACTTCTGTGTCATCATTTCTGAGATTCTGCGTCTCACCCCCACATGGTGTCTGCAAGATTCTTTAATGCATGTAGTATCCTGGCAAGGGGCATACCTATATTGTAGAGCTTATCACATTGTGTCAAAATTTATTTTTTACAGAAATTTCTCTCCTTTCAGACAGTGATGCTTAGAATGCAGTAAATATGTCATAGCTATCTTTGCACAATGTTTGGCACTTAAAATATGCACAACAAATATTTAGTAAATGCATAAAATATTGACAGGGAATTATTTCAGTAAAGGTGAGAAATTCAAATAGATCTGTGGCATTTTTTTTTCAAAATCTATTTATTTTTCCTCTGGCTGATGACTGTATGTAATTTTTGTTTGTTTCCCCTGATTGTTGTCATTCTCTACTTGGCAAATTTTCTAAAATAAACATCTTTTATTCTGCTAAACCAGAGAAAAGAAAGTTAAAAAGTAAGAAAAAAATACACCTCTGTAATATAGACAGCTTTACCTGTTCGTGGCCATAATTAAGAGAAAGTATCTAATATAAGCAAAAACATGGTTGGTTTGGAAATGTGAATGGGTCTGCTACTTGTTTTTCTCTTTCTAGCATTACATATATACAATCTATGAGATACATGATCCACAGATGAGCTAAACGAAAGGGGATTTCAGCCTAAGGAAGAACTTCATAAAGACAGGGTAAAATTTAGAAAAGGAGGACTTGTAGATGAAGAAACAGCATGATCGAGAAGGTTATGTTTTGGGGGAGTGTGTCTAGACTAGTGTAACTGGTGCAGAGGATTTAGTTTAGAAGATAAGTTCAGGTTCCCTGTGAAACAGTATGCAAATATGACAAGGTCAGATGTGGGGGCAATGATGGCATTCAAAAAAGCCAAGCTGTCAAACCATTTCTCTGTCCTTGCAAAAGAGCATGTCTGTCAGGGAGTTGTAAATGAGTTGAATTTGTGTTAAGTCTGGGCAGACAGGAGACTTGGAAACAATCCAAGACCTGCGATTGAAGCTTGCCATCCATGGCTATCTTGATGCTCTTTCTTTTTTTGAGAATGGTTTCCGACCTCGGCTCTGATTATCTCCACCCTCTCCCTTCATACTCTAAGGCCCATCTCCTCAGCATCACCTTCCCTAACTGCTCTACCCTCAATGATCTCTCCATTTTCTGAATGTCATGAGTTCTGATGCTTGATTAGAGAAGATTGAAGATTAAGTTAGCAGTGAGGCATTGCATGAAGTAAGGAGGGCAACGCAGAGTGACACGGAGGCCATTTAGAAGGTGATTTCCATATCCACATGAGAGGTGATGAAAAGATGAACGTGGATAGAGAGATTGGAAATGGGAAAAAAAAAAGGTTGAAGAATCAACATGAATTAGCTATCAGATAAGGAGCAGGCAAGAAAGGAAGAAATCCAAAATTAGTTTTTAAATTTTAAGTTTAACAATTAATTTGACACCCTTAAGATATTCCTAAGGAAGTAGAAATCTGAAGTAAGGGGTCTGAAGGAGTGGTTGGAGGCAAAGGCCCAGGATATTATAAAGGAATACGGGGCGGAGGGGTGGGGGGGGGCGGTTGAAGCTGTGGGAATAGATTAGGGTGGACCCATAGTACTGACAGAGATAAGGGCTTGACTTGAAGATGTGAAGGTCATCAGGCCAATCAACAGCTCACTTAGTTACTATGTATTAATTGATCCATAATTGTGGCTAATACTGTGGCTAATACTCCTTTCAATGTAGAGGGAAGCCTTGACTCCTTGCTGCAGCATTTCAAAATGTTGCAAAACTGCAAAAACCACTGTGAAAACTGCAACACAATCGACGCTGCCAAGTTTAGGGCAACGGCATTTCCTTTTTCCTCCTTTCTATTCAGTCATTGTGGAGGTTTTGATTCTGAACAACATTTTGTCCCCAACTTGGAAAGTTCAATATCTAATTTTAATGTTTTTAAGAATTGAACTTGAACTCTTAAACAAACAGCTTCTGTTCTATGAAGGTTGATGGTATAGGCCAAATAAGGAAGCAGGGCTAGTGACATTGGTATCTGTTGTTGTTTTAAGTCATTCTTTTTGATCTATGTACTTTTCGTATCTTGTGCTCTAAATATTAATATACTTTTAACACACACAAAATGCCTCCATACACATAATAAATAAGAAGTCCCAAACTTAAAGCTTTTTGGGATTTCAATTTGATTATTTTAAAAATAAAACTGCTGTCAGCTTTGTTTGTGGAGAGGGTTTAGCAGCTCTGTTTACTCTAAAAGTAATCACTTCTTGATTCAAACTGCTTCACCAGTAAATAGAATATCTTAGGACATTAATTATATGGGAGAGAAGTCAGCAAGAAGTAGCTGTTACAATTCATTACTGTACAAGAAATAGCAAGAGATGGGAGAAAATGTAAAGACGGAGATAATTGTTATTGCTTGGTTGTGAATAGGATTGGGACAGATGGATTGGAATTGCTATTATCTTTCTCCTTCATGATAAACTGGAACATAGGCCAGAGAGGGAGGTTAGGTAAAGGCAGCCAGTCACCCACAGGTTTAATGTTCTGGAATACTGCAGACAAAGAGACCTCTGGCAGCACCTTTTGAAAATCTTTTATAAATTAATATTTTTATATAAAACAATTTATTTCAGCTCATATGTTTGGGCAAGACACCATGAGCTATTTTGTCTTAGGTTTACAAACTTTGCTTTATAGCAGTTCTTCTCAAAGAAGATCTTCCTGGAGACCAGAATATATAAACCCTGCTCTGGGTGACTGCAGTACAACCTGAATTTCAGCCATGTACTTGCACCCTATCTCCCTCCTTTCACTCACCCTTCACACCCTGAGGCACCCCTGAGGGACACTGGCACCCTACAGAACAGTATGAAGACCCCTGATCTCCCTGTCTAGGTCCTCTCATTTTACAGATGCTAAAGCTGAGGCCTAGAAAGAGGCAGCTTTTTGTTATCACTTATTTTGTTAAGTTTTGAGGAAGCTAAACAAATAGAAAAGGTCTGTTGGTTCAGGCCTGTTGTTCTTGGCCCTATACCTTGACTTCTTATTTCAGGATAATAACATCTGAAGAGAGTTTCTGTGTCATTAACTCAGCATCTTCCAGCCTCATCTTCAAGTAACACTTCCTTCATATTGGCCTAGGTTTATCCAGTATGTCACCTAATTTGATGCAGACAGTGAAATAGCTGATAGCAGGCAACACTTTAGAGACAAAAGCATATGATAATTTAACCGGAGGTTTAAGTGCAATGGGCATCAGGCTGGAAATGATTTCAAAAGAAGGCATAATGTAGATAGTACATACAAATGTCTTTCTGGATGATCCTGACCATTTGGAGAGAGCCACACTCATTGGTGAATAATCCTGATGTAAGCACTCACAAACACATGCAACCACATTGGTGTGTAAAGGTGAAAAAAGATCATCACGAGACATTGCATGACCACTTAAGGTGAAAGCTGAAAAGTGCAATGTAGGCAAGCAAGGGTGCCTTTGTAACTGTGTGTCTTCATAAATGAAAGGAAGGGATCTTTATATTGTTTGGTAATTAGACAAAAGCTTTCTTATTATAAGAAGGTACAGAGCCATACAGAGGAAGGAAAAAGGCAGAAAATAAAACATAAAGGAGAACTATTGCTGCTGAGCAGCATGGTTGTAAGAGAGAAGACTTGGGGAAGTAAAAACAAGAAGAGGAACGAGTCAAATACCAGTGATACTGGGAAAGACTAGACTCTCCTGCCATTGTCAATCATTTGGAGCAACATGGAATCCTATCAGGTAGGTGGCAGAGGACTCAGGAAGCTGGCTTTGGCATTTGAAAGCAGACAACTGGGTTCTGGAAGTGTTGTAATTCCGTCACTGTCTCTGCTCCTCGCCTTAGTGAGGAGAGTCTGGGATGAAGATGTGGCTCCCACCTATAAACATAGAGAAAAACCTATGGTTGCCAGAGGGGTAGGAGCGGGTGATGTGCAAAATAGGTGAAGGGGAGTGGGATATACGGGCTTCCAGTTATGGAATGAATAAGTCACAGGAATAAAAGGCACAGCATAAGGAATATAGTCAATGATATTAATAGCATTGTATGCTGACATGGTAGCTACTCTTGTGGTGATAGCATAAGGTATAGAGATGTTGTACACCTAAAACTAATATAACATTGTGTGTCAACTATATTAAAAAACAACAACAAAAAAGATGTGGTTCCTAAACCTTCATTAAGGAATTAAGACCTCATACTTAGCTTTGAGTGATTTGACAGAATGCCTTACCTTAAGCCCGAGAACCTGGACACCATTTTACACAGGCCCCTTTTGATTTCCCCAGTGGGTTACATTCTCGCCCCCCTCCTTTTCATTCCCCTCTTCCTAGATATGCCACAGATCTCAAAGAGGAGAATATTAGACTGCTCAGGGAACACCAATTAATACCTCATTTTTCACTGTAATTGATGCTAGCTACAAAGAGAAGCATGCTGTGTCTATGCTCCATATGTGCCGCGTGCCATGGCTCTTCCTTGATTGCTCTCTTTCCTGATGGCTGCACACACCGGTCATGTGGTAACGTCTCAGGGAGAAGGGTACTCGTGCACAGTGCCATCTTCCCCCTCACAGCAACTTCCTCGTCATAAACACTCCACCACCTCCGTTAAAGTATAGAAACTCTCAGCAAGTTATCGCATGTCAACTACATGAGCTCTTGCCCTACCTTTGACATTAATTTGCTAGATGAATTTAATAAATCATGGAAATTATCTTGACTTTAAGTTACTCTTTTGGATGATGTAATAATTCATAATCTACTAATCTGATGGAGTTATTTATAGGATTGAGTTAGATAAATACATGAATTTTTTATAGAAAGGTGTAGGAAATATATTAGTATAGGGTCTTACTGATATTTTCAGATTGAGTTGTTATAAATCAATATCTCCATTGTTCAGCTCTAGAATATACATACTATATAATTTTGCAAATTATGCAGTTTAATTTAACTTGAAAATACGTTAGGTAAGGCAGATTTACAAAATACGTTGAATCAGATAGTCTTTATATTGGCAGATCCCAGAAATCCATGTAGTCCTACCCACTTCCTTTATGTAGAAATATCTTAGTCACCACACATAGTGATTCATTTAACAACTAGACAGCCACCAATTCACATTTATCAAATTCAAGACCTTCCTCAAACCAGCTACTTTGTAAGTTTCTTGTTATCAAGGAGTACCTAGTCTATGAAATAAAGTAGCAAATTATTATAATTAAATCTAATATGTAATTTCAAATAAATACATGCATAAGACTGGAAGCAGAGTGAAAGAAATTGTGACTTGTTTCTATTGTTAGCCCAACTTAAAATGAAGAGATAACTTTAGAAAAATTCATGGTTAGTTTTCAAGTTTAAGCCTAGGCAGAATTTTGGAGCCTTATCATCTTACCCTTATCTCAGTTTTCAAATTGTGATAAAATATACATAATGAAATTTTTCATTTTAACTATTTTCAAGTGTGTAATTTAGTGCCATTAACTGCATTTACAATGTTATGCAACATTACCTATGTATATTTCCAAAACTTTTCATCACCACAAACAAAAACTCTACCCATTAAGCAATAACTCCCTGCCCCACTGCCCATTCCCTGGTAACTTCTAATTTAATTTCTGTATCTATGAATTTGCCTATTCTAGGTGTTTCATGTTAGTAGAATCGTACAATGTCCTTTTTCTCTTTACACATAGCAAAATAGCACATTTTCAATGTTCTTCAGTGGGTTTTTTTAAGATTTATTTATTTATTTATTTATTTATTTATTTGCGATGGAGCGCAAGCGAGAGAGCAGAGAGAGCAAGAGCAAGATGGAGGGGTGGAGGGGGAGGGAAAAGCAGACTCCCTGCTGAGTAGGGAGCCATATGCAGGGCTTGATCCCCAGGACTCTGGGATCATGACCTGAGCCAAAAGCAGACGCTTAGCCGACTAAGCTACCCAGGTACCCCAAGGTTCATTAGTGTTTTAGCATGTATGAGAACTTCATTTCTTTCTATGGATGAATAATATTTCATTATTTTTACATACCACATTTTGTTTATTCATCTGTTGATAGACACAGGTTGTTTTTTTGGCTATTGTGAATAATGCTGCCATGAGCATGGGTGTATAAATATCTATTTGAGACTCTGTTTACTACTTGGGGATATATACCTAAGTGAAATTGTTGGATCATATGACAATTCGATGACTTCCTTTTTTAGGGACTACCAAACTTATATACAACAGTGGCACTATTTTACCTTGCAAGCAGCATACACAAGGGTTCCAATATCTTTATACCCTTACCAACACTTGTTATTTTCCTTTTTTCTTTTTATTATAAACATTCTAGTAGGTGTGGAGTGTCATCTTGTTGTGCTTTTAATTTGCATTTCCATGATAATTAGTGATCTTGAGCATTTTTTCATATGTTCTTATTTGTAATTTATATATCTTAATTGGAGAAATATCCATTCAAGCCATTTGCCTATTTTTTAATTGGGTTGTTGTTGAGTTGTAAGAGTTCTTTATATATTCTAAACATTAAGTTCTTATCAGATATATGATTTGCAACTATTTTTTCCCATTCTATAGGTTGTTCTTCTTTCCCTTCCTTGATAATGTCTTTTAATGAGCAAATGTTTTTGGCTTTGATGAAGTCCAATTTATCTGTTTTCCTTTTGTTACTTATGCTGTTGGTATTATATCTAACAATTAATTGCCAAATCTAAGATTATGAAGATTTACTCCTTTAAAACTGTAAGTTGTAGAAAACAAAAGAGCAAGTAGTAGTGTAATGATCAAGAAGCACAGAGATGTGGTAGAGTTATATTACATTCTGGAAGATGTTACACCTAAATGTAGTTTAGCATAATAGAAACAAAGAGAATCCTGGACGCAGAATATGCTGGGTACTGTAATATCTCATGAGCTCTGTCTGTTCAAAAAGACGGATGGCCAGATAATTGAGGGATGGCGAGCATTGCAATTCAGTTCCACAAAACCACATGCCACATTACATACATGCCTGGTACACACTAGGAATCGGGTGAGGAGCTGCAGCCTGCAATCTGAAATCCTTCAATGGATAAGACAGGGGGATTTTACCAATACACACATGGAGAGACTATAACCAAGGCAAAGTCTTACTACTTATCTGTTGATAACCATTAAATCTGCTTATATCTTGCTCAGATATGAGATTTTTAAAAAAGGAAAAAAGGGTATAATGAAAGATGTACTTTACTATAAAGAAAGAGGAATCACATACAAACACTTGGAAAAGACATACCCTTGGTAGAGATTGTATTATTGACCCTGATTTTTCACCTCTATTCATATACATGTCTTTTGCCATGTATAGAACCGCTTCCACAAAGGCAGCATATTATATTTCCCTGCCCTTTGACTTTCATCTAGTCCAAAGTATATCCCTTGATTTGACCAATGAGGTAAATATGACAGTATGTATACCAGTTCTGACCCTAGGTCTATGAGGGTTTGTATGCTTTGACCTCCTCTCTTGCATAACTGTGACTATGAGAAAAATATGTCTGAGCAAGCCCAATTGGTCAAAAATAGGATAAAGTATAAGTAGAGCAAAGCCTCTTCACCCAGTTTACTCCATTTGATTCCAGTCTAGATTGGCCAGTACCCATAGGCAACCCACAGATGCATGAGTGATGACAACCAATTTTTGCTTGTTCATTAAATTTTAAGGTGGTTTAAATATGCAGTTACTAAAGCAGACTCCTAAAACTTATCTATTGCAGAAATCAGGGAAAAATTAGGTAACTGAAGATTTCAAATGGTTGTAAGATCATTTGACCTCCGTGAAATATAAGCAGAATGTATAAGGAGATAACTCTTGAGATGGAAAAGTAGGATAAAATAAAATGAAAATAAGAAAAAAGGTGATTTAAAGATGGGTTTAAAGTAAACTAGTCATGCAAGAAAGAATGAAAATATTCACAGAGGATAAGAATATAATTCATGGATGGGCCGAATTTGACTATCTCAGAATATACAATAAAATTAAGTAAATAGATTAGATACAAAGATGAGAGACATTTGTAATACAAGTCTTTTAAAAAGGAATATTTTAGAAATTAAAATGAACCAAAAAAAACCTTATTTTAAAAAACGAAATAAATTTTCCTGAATCAGAGGGAGGGTGGTTGAGCATGTAGATCCATATCAAAGAGTTTTTACCATAATCCCATGAAATCAATAACAAGAAACCACTTCATAGATTCTGACTGTGATTTTAGTTGCAAAAATAAAAACGTCGGCACAAATAGCCATGTAGAAGAAAAAAAAGAAGACCAAAAAAATTGTTTGGTCCCAGACTTCTCCTCTCCAACATTAAATTTTGGAAGATAACAGAATAAAGGTTGCACTTCATGAAATCATGACAATTTTGTATTTCAAAATTATAAAAATAGAAGAAAATTGCAAGGTAATTAAACACTAAGAATGGAGAGGGCTTTAAAACTTTACTCAATGATTATTAAGTTGGCTGAAAAGTGAAACAAGATTAAGAGCTCAAGATCAGGGCTGTCTGGGTGTAAAATTCTGTGTGTCTATTTGTAATTTTTTAAATTTTCAGCTTAGAAATTCATTCGAATTGTACTATAGATTATAAAGTAGTTTCTATAGCCCTAGGGAGAAGCTTGGCACTTTAGGTTCATCTTCTTTGATACTTTCCTAGAATCAGAAATGAGGTTCTTTCAGCAGGAAAATTCCAAAGAAACAAAAAAAAATAATTTTTGCTCCGCTAATGCTGAAGAATTTAGGAAATACTTTGAGGATTTTAAAGGTAAATACTGGACGACCTAAGAATTTCTAGAATTTTTAAATGAGTAGACTAATAACCATAGATATGTCTCTTATCCAAAATCATCTATAAATTGCTCATTATCAAATAAAATATGCAGTATACTCTCAAATGCAAACAATAAAGCTCACATGTTATTGTGATGAAATGTACCAATTTTGTAACATTAGTTATTTCTGGATTTCCTTCTTTCTGCATTTGTGATTTTTTCCAGGTTTCCGGGAAAAAACAATATTCTTACAATAGAAAAAATATATTTTTTTAAGATTTTATTTTTTTGTTTAATTGACAGAGAGAGAGAGACAGCGAGAGAGGGAACACAAGCAGGGGGAGTGGGAGAGGGAGAAGCAGGCTTCCCGCGGAGCAGGGAGCCCGATGCAGGGCTCGATCCCAGGACTCTGGGATCATGACCTGAGCCGTAGGCAGCCGCTTAATCAACTGAGCCACCCAGGCGCCCCAATAGAAAAAATATCTTAAAAGAGGAATATAATGTCTGTATACTTCTTCCTCATAAGATTTTTATGTCATATACTGATACAGTTTTGTATTTTAGTGGTAAAGATTACATAACCAATTTCAAGAAATGATGTGAGAAGAAACAGGTATTTCTTTAATTCTGCTACAGGTCCTATATTTTAATGTACAAGGGACAGTTAGCTGTGCTACTGATTTTAAACCACCTAATCTTTGGTATTCCTTGTCAAAGATAAGACATACAAATCAACAGTGTGGTAAAATTTTAAGATATAGTAATAATGTCACATTGTATTATTATTTGTAACTACTCATGTTTCTACTAGTTTTTCCATGAAGAACATGCAAATATATATGTATACATATACATACATAAATATAGCTGCTATTTCCAGTGTCATTATAACACCATTTCCAAAGCCATTTAGCCCATTCTCTAGAAATAAGAAGTTAACAGAGTTTGAACCTCCAGAAATTATGAATTGTAACTAGAAACTTCAGAGCAGCATTTGACCTGCAATTATTGCCTTGGACAAAATTCACCTGCACATTCTTTCTCCTGTCTGTGATATTCATGAGCCTGCAGGTGGATGGTTCACTGCCTATGCCAATTACTTTTAAATAGTTTGATACATCAAGTATAGTCTAAGATAAAGTTTCTTCCTGGAATATTTGAGAACTCAGCTCCAGTCAGTACGTTATTGTTAATTTGCAAGTGGGTTGTCGGAATAATACTATATGCTAATGGTAGCTGTGAAGTTGGGAAATTATTGACGGTGTATTTGAATCATGGTCTCCTTGGAGATCATCTTCAGGAATAGTACCTAAAACCACTGCAGTGAACTCCTGAGAATAATTTTAAAATGAAACAAAGCACTGTTTTCAACTTTCTCACTCATACCTCTAATGAGATTGAAAATCTTATTTTCATGTAGTATTAAACATTAGGATGACACTTCTAACTATCTCCTTCTTTCCTCAGTGATTCAGATTTGTAGTTGGCTGTCTCTCCCTATTGCACATAAGTTATAGGATTTTAATGGAATTCTATAACTGAATCTGAACCTGGTGTTTTAGAAAGCTTATGTGTGATGTGGCAGAGAGGTAGTCAGTTAGGATGGGGCCAAAACTGCTATTTAAGACTGCAGCAACTTTTTAGTTCCTCTAAATAAATGTTTGATCTGTGAACTTAAGTTATTCCACTATTGTGGGAAGATGGATGGTAAAGCAATTTAAGTGACTCTATTATTTATACAAAGAAGAAGGAATTTCTCTTTCAAATTGGGAAAATTCTAGAAAAAAAATAATAAAAATTCTCTGTAAAATAAATGTAAAAGACTTACTTTTCCCATGAGAGACAGGGACTGGTGAGTGGGAAAAAATGAAGAAGAAAGTGTATTTTCCCCTTCTCACTGGTCCTCAAAGGAGTGGGAAAGGGAATTCAAACTCTGGGTATGGGAGCATAGTTAGAGGCACATGCGTTAGGAGAAGGCTTGCTTCAGACATGGAAACAACCAGGCAAAGCTGAGGGGTGGTTGGTAAGGGACATCTCTGGGAGGAGTGTGGTCTGTGGCTCTAGCAACACTCATATCTAGTAATCAATAATGGTTTGATTTCCTGCCTTCCAGTTTCCTTCTGTTACTGTCAGATCTTCAGTGAAACTGTCTTGAATTTTCCTGCCTTTAGTGACATGGTGTGAACTCTGCCTTGGGATGTTCACAGAGCCCAGGTACAAATTTGAAAAGTGAGACAGATAAACAGAATGGAGAAACCAGGTAAAAGGTCATCATAATTAGGATCTTCAGGGAATAGAGCAGCAAAATACCTACCCATCTAGATCTACCTAACAGGCAGGTTAGATTTGTGGAATGCATAAATATTCCTTAGAGATCATCAGACACACTTGGGGAGTGGAGCTCAGGGGAATCCACTAAAGGTTAAACTTCTTCCAAACATATCAGATGTGGGGGTCAAAAGATTGTTATACTGACACTGAAGGCATCTGACTCAGAAAATTAAAGAAATTGGAGACTTGGACAAAGCAACATAAATAAGACTGTAGGAAAAAGTTGTAGCAAAACTTACTTAAGGTGTTAACAGCAGGAAATGATTTTGGTATTTCTTTGTTAGTTCATGTTGCATAGCTGAATCTACATATGATTGCATATTCCTAGAATTCTGTGTCTCTGTGTGTGTGTATGTGTGTGTGTACAAATAAAAAAGAGAATTCTCTCAGTCATTTAAGAGGTACACATTTATTCAGGATTGAAACCCTTTGTTTTCTTGGGGCGCCTGGGTGGCTCAGTCCGTTAAGCGTCTGCCTTCAGCTCAGGTCATGATCCCAGGGTCCTGGGATCGAGTCCTGCATTGGGCTCCCTGCTCTGCCGGACCCTGCTTTTCCCTCTCTGCTGCTCCCCCTGCTTGTACTCTCTCTCTGTCAAATAAATAAATAAATTCTTTAAAAAAAAAAAGCCCTTTGTTTTCTAGATATACTTCCTTTACTTGTATCATCAGAAATGAAAAGTTTGTATAACCTTGGATCTCAACCTTAAAAATTTTACTCTTAGTCCTAGAATACAGAAAGTAAGGTTCACATTTTCTAATGCCTTTGGGGGTAAATCTACAAATATTTTTGCTAGTAAAGAAGGGATTATGTTTTCTGGCAGGTGGAAAGCTGTGTAGGATTTAATTCTTAAGAGAATTGCCCAGTAGTAAAGAATGTGCTGCTGGCTAAGAGTAGCCATAATCTTACCTTTCAGTTCCCAAAGTTCAGTTTGGTTTTGCTCGTCCATTCATCAAATGTATATTGAAACATGATGTTTTCCCAGGCATGTGGTAGGCAACAAGGTTCCAGAGGGAATGAGGCATTCTCCCTGCCCTTAAAGAACTCAGAATCTAAGAGAAAATACTACTATAAGCTGATATTTATGTCCACCTAATATGTGCCAGGCTCTGTTTTAATGCTAGCCCAAAGTCAGGGCAGAGCTAACTCTCCCTGGGGTATGAGGAAGAAATAGAATTTGAAGTGAGCCTTGAAGGACAAGGAAGACAAGGAATGGAGCACATTCCAGATGGAAAGAGCAGTATGTGAATAAGAAGCTGTGTGATAGCAGCAGGGAAATTTAATATAGCTGAATAGATGTTGTGATGAGGAGCTGTCATAGCAAATAGCATAGGCTAGTGCTGGTGATAAATCAGAGAAAGTAAGCAGGTAGGAAATTAAAAATTGAGGCCCTTCTGTGGCAGTTACTATGGTAGAAGTACTGTTCCTATTATTCAAATAAAGCTTTAATTAATCTTTACAAGGTATCTATTATTATCACTGTTTCACAGACAAGAAATTGGATAAAAATAAATGCAAAGCATTAAGTATCTTATATAAGTTTGCACAACTAGTCAGAGACAGAGACTCCAAGAAGTTTGTCTTCTTGTTGATGTGCCACACATAAGGGACGCCATGTGGCACCCTAAGGAGTTCCATCTTAGACCACAGGCGGTGGTGGAGGGTCCTTACTTAGAGCCGGAATGTTCATTTTCCTTTCCTTCGTTCATTCATACAAAAAATGATTACATTCCAGTCATGTGCCTGGCATTGTTCTTGGTGTCTGTGCATAATCCTTTAGAGGAAGATAGGTGTGGAAAAGTATGCACTCAAGACAAGTTATGAGGCTGTGATGGAAGCATATTGATGGATCTGCCAAAAAGGAAGTGGCAAAGCTTAGCATGGAGGCAAAAGACAAATGTGTTAGGAAAAGCTTTACAAGGAAATGATGCTTGAGCAAAAATTTTTTTTAAAGATTTTATTTATTTATTTGAGAGAGAGAGAGAATGAGAGACAGAGAGCAGGAGAGGGGGAGGGTCAGAGGGAGAAGCAGACTCCCTGCTGAGCAGGGAGCCCGATGCGGGACTCGATCCCGGGACTCCAGGATCATGACCTGAGCCAAAGGCAGTCGCTCAACCAACTGAGCCACCCAGGCGCCCGAGCAAAATTTTTTTAAAGGTAGTAAATTGGTAGGTGTTATGAGAATCCAACACACATTTTAGATACATAAAGAAAAATAATCAGAAGGAAGTATATGTAATTCAGAATGATAAAGAGCATAAATAGGCTGGAGTATTAGCAATAGGATTCAAGAGGTAGTCAGGGGCTAGATTATGAATAATCTTATATTCCAAAAGGAGATCTTTGCACCACAGATGGTGGCCCAAATTCAGATAGCAGATGTACTTTTTTTTTTTTAATTGCTCACACAGTATTTTCTAAACTAAAATTAGTCATAAAAAAGAAAGAAGAAAGAAAAGAATAAAAGGAAGGAAGGAAGGAAGGAAGAAAGAAGGAAGGAAGGAAGGAAGGAAGGAAGGAAGGAAGGAAGGAAGGAAGGAAGGAAGGAAGGAAGGAAGGAAGGAAGGAAGAAAAAGAAAGAAAAGAAAATGACAAAATATCCAGATGTCCGCCTCTTGACAACTCAGGGGACATGCCAACATTGGGCCTAGATTACTGGACAGCAATAATTCAAGCTGAAGAACAGTTCCCTTCTTGGGATGGACATGTTCACTTCCCAAACTACTTCCTTTTTTGTTAATGGACTGGTCTCTGTTGGCTTTGTGTTTGTGAAACTTGTTTGAGGCCTTGGGTTCATTCAAGATCACTCACATTGGTTTTTATTTGACTCTAAAACCCCCTGACACCTACTTATTTTTTATTTTATTTTATTTAAATTCAATTAATTAACATATAGTGTATTATTAGTTTCAGAGGTAGAGTTCAGTGATTCAGCAATTTTATATAACACCCAGTGCTCATTACATTATGTGCCCTCCTTAATGCCCATATCACAGTTACCTCATCCCCCTACCCACCTCCCCTCCAGCAACCCTCAGTTCATTTCCTATGATTAAGAGTCTCTTATGGTTTGTCTCCTTTTCTGATTTCGTCTTACTTCATTTTCCCCTCCCTTCCCCTATGATCCTCTGTTTTGTTTCTTAAATTCCACATATGTGTGAACTCATATGATAATTGTCTTTCTCTGATTGACTTATATCGCTTAACATAATACCCTCTAGTTTCATCTACATCATTGCAAATGGTAAGATTTCACTTTTTTTTTTTTTTTTTTGGCTGAGTAATATTCCATTGTATATATGTATGACATCTTCTTTATCCCTGACACCTACTTCTAACCCAGTGACTCCTGCTGAGGCTTATTATGATTTTTGCCAGTGCAAGGATTGTGGAGGTGGTTTTCTAAAGAAGAGCTAAGACCTCAGATTAAAACTAGAAATAGAAGCAAGCAGAGGGGCTTGAGATGCTGTGATAGTAAAGAGAACAATAAAAGGTCCACTTGCATTTAAATTTTGTATTCTTTTTGCAGTGCCTAACTCAGAGGTTAGGTGCAGAATATTGTGGTAAATATGTTGAAACAGTTTTATAAAATGATTTTCTAAAGTGTCTGCTAAAATTGTAAGGCCCATTATGTTCTCCCCAAGTAAAGAATCTTAGAGTAAAATGATAATTTTGGAAAATTAAGTGTCCTTCTCTTGAAGATTTTGAATGCACTTTAATATATCAAGATATCTTAGAAGTTACATCTTTTCCAACAAAAACTAATTCCCTTGCACCAATTGGGTGTCCTACAATTCAACTCAATTCTGACACTGAATACCTAGAGTTCATGCAGACCCCCAGGTTAAGGGTTCATTGCCACAAGACTTCTCTTCAGACACTAGCCACAATTTTTGGGTATCCCAAGGTTACTCACACTTCTGCCCTTCAGACTACAAATTTGAGGGTTCCCATGACACCCCACCCTCAGGTGCAATAATTCTCTATAATGACTCACAGAACTCAGGAAAGTGCTATACTTAAATTAGAGTTTTATTATAAAGGATGCAACTCATGAATAACCAAATGGGAGCAATAAATAGGACAGGGGAAGTGGGAAGAGCCACAGAGCTTCCATGCCTTTTCCAGGGCTCCATCCTCCAAAGACATTGACATGTTTGTGAACCCAGAAGCTTCCCAAACCTTATTGTTCAAGAGTTTTTGTTGAAGCTTCATTATGTAGGCATGATTGATTAAATCAGTGACTACTGATGATTGAACCTGATCAGTCCCCAGCCCTTCTCCTCTCCCCCGAGGTCTGGAGGTGGAGCTGAAAGTTCTAACCTTCTAATTGTCTGTTATTTTCGAGCAACCAATCCCCACACTGAATCTGTCTAGGGGCCTCAAGAGTCACTTCATTAATATAATGAGACATTCCTATCACTCAGGATATTCCAAGGGCTTTTGAAGCTCTGTGCCAGAAATCAGGGCAGAGACCAAATATATTTCCTTTTATTGTACCACAGAAGTCCTCCAGGAAACACACCGATTTATTTTTGTTTAAATTGGTGTTAACCATACAAATTTGTTATAAAAACATTTTTGATAATTGACTTATATTACATGAAACAAAATTTTGGAAATGTTAATTTATAATATGGCAAAGCAATCAATGGAATCACTCAAAAATGTATTATTGGTTATAAAATTAAACAGAAAGACAACAAAACAAAAACAAAACCAGCTTGTGTCTCTGAATTCAACCATTTATGAGTAGGACCAAATGGTGTTTAGCTGAAAGTGTACACTCCCAGTGCTTTCTGATTTTAGGCCATATCTAAAAGAAAAATAGTGATTAAAACATTTTTCAGCCTTCCCAGTTCTGTTTTCAAATTCGAATTCCTGAGCTGAGACCCAGGCACAGAGCAGGCCGTGACTAAGGGGCTCTGAGTAGCTCTCCACTGCCATTTTCCTTCTAGACCAGTCTGTACCTACCAGCCAGGATTGGGAGCTATTCCTGTTAGTGTAGTTTTGCCCAAAGAACAGTAACCCATCAGGAGGGTTCAGAACACACATATATCATAACTTCACTGTCCACAGCCAATGTCCATCATGCAGAGAGCCCCTTCTGTCTCCCAGGTAGCAGTGAGGTTTGGGGAGCTGGGTCAAAGGGTGTTCTGTGGAGCTGTGCATAGCTTGAGGCTTCCCTTGACCAGACTGTTAGCACACAGCTGAGCTCATGGTCCCAGCTGCTTTACCTCCCTCTGGACATATGGAGGATAACAGTTCCAATATGCACAGTAAGTGGCTTAATTTTCAAATCCAATGAGGTAGCATTTTGTCTATAAGTTCTGTAACTTTAAAATAAATAGAGATGTCTTATCTTCTTCCTTTTGTATTTCAAATGCTTACTTATAAGTTGCTTCCTTTTATAGTCCTAACCCAGATAGCTATGTATTACCAAGTGACCAAGAACATAATAACTGGCTTCCAACCAGCTTCTGTATTAATAAAACCAGAATCATAATATCACACCTACGAGTTAATGTTTATTTAGATCCCACTTTGTAAATGATCCTGTTTTGAGCATCATCTATCCACTAGCTCATTGCATACAACAAATAAAGGACACCGTATTTTTATGATTGCCATTTCATAGTTAGGAAACTGAGATAGACAATGTTAAATAGTTTGCTCAAGGTCACACAACTAATAGCAAAGTTAGAATTCACACCCCGCCTGTCTGGCTCCATTGCCCACACTTTTACCATTCCATTCGGACAGATTCTTTAATGAGGAATAATGAAGAGAAGTGAGAACACTTTGGAAATGCAGTATACTTTGTAAAATTACTTTCTGACACATAAAATCAAATGCCTGACAAAGCATCCCATGCTTGTGTGTGTGGGTGTGTAGATACACCCACATATATATGTGTATGTGTGTATGTACATACTCACACACATATATAAGGGGTGTGTGTGTGTGTGTGTGTGTGTGTGTGTGTGACTTGAAGAAAAGAGCAATAAGGCCTGAAGATCTAACATTCATCTAAACTAGAGTCCTATTATGAGATAAAATATTACAGGATTATACCTATTTGAATATTCTGACATAATTAATGGGACTAGTTATTTTTTCAAAGTAACCTAAATTCACACTGAAATAAATAATCCCATAAAAGGGTCTTTTTTAAAGTTATTTTCTTCTTAGCATTCAAGTCTGTTCTTCACATGCATGGTTGGCGAACTATTTTCTCAGGTACCCCTGTACCAGTCCCCTCAAGCCCCTTTGCCAAGTTGAGGGAGGTGCCTCAGTATCACCTCAACATCTGAAGCCTCCTGTCTATCCCTGTGATCAGCTCCATCTTCTGGATACCCTTCCTCCAGAGAGTTCTGGACCACTCCATTTGTTTGCATCCCTAAGTGTACTTATCTAAGGTTCCTAACTCTTTGTACCTTGGTTCTCTTCCAAAATCCCAAGTTGCTTAAGGACTGAGACTTTTTCTTCCCTCCAAAGGCTACAGCAGACATCATACAAATAAAAGGGTGTCAGCAAATTGTGGGCTTATTATTGATCTTCCACTTGCTTATTGTGATGCTTTAGGCGTCTTCTACTTGCTGTTATTTGAGGCCTTCCTCTATAAAACAGAAGGGCAAAACTAGAAGCTGGTACCACTCTGAGGGGCTTTGTTTCGAGCACAGAGCTAGTTACACCAACATAAAGGAAGCACCAGGATGGCTGGTTGGAGTACATCCCAAGGATGTACTGTGTTCAGATGATTTGCATTTAGGTCCTGCATCTCCTTGATGGGGGTTACTGTTCTTTGAATAAAACTACTTGAACAATGAGAGAGCCAGACATTAGCTCACTGCTATAAGAACACAACAATGGCACAGATCTTAGCAGTGGGGCTCCTGGAGGGTCATCTATCTGAAGTCTCCCTGTAATAGGCTAAGATCAGGAAGGCAACTAGCAATTATTAAGTGTCTGGTATGGTCTGGACACTATGCCAGGAGCTTTCAGTTGTTCAATTTCAGTTGTATAATTTAAGCCTCACAACAATCACATGGATTATGTACAACAAATTATCCTATTGTATGGGTAATAGAACCGAAGCTTATTTAGAAGTAACCTAGTCGAAGTCAGCCAATGAACATTAAAACTGACACTCAAGCTCGGGTTTATGTCACTTGCAACCTTGTATTTGTTTCATTTATTTTGCATTCTGTTTCCCCGGATGTAGCATGGTGGGGGCCCACTGTAACTGTACTCATTCGGAACCAATAGTTCATAATCTTCACCACTGCCCTTGGTTTTCCTAAACATGGCTTAGCCTGTGGCACCCTTGCTTTCCTTTTATAAATAAATTGGCTTATCAGTCAAAGGAACAAAGAAGCTCATATATATGGAGAAAATTTTTAAACAAAGGCTCAAACACACAGGAAAGCTGGTGCCACAAAATTTCATTTTATTTCACCAAAGTACTTATTTTTGTCTGTAATACTTCTCTTTTACTTCTGCTTTGAGCAAAAATGTTCACATTCCTTTCTCTTCATACACACTAAAATGCAATAGAATTAGGTTTAAAAGCAGTATATTCTTTGAGGCAAAATAAATTACAAGCAAGTCTTGCAGATAGTT
This sequence comes from Neomonachus schauinslandi, assembly GCF_002201575.2. Lineage (NCBI taxonomy): Eukaryota > Metazoa > Chordata > Mammalia > Carnivora > Phocidae > Neomonachus > Neomonachus schauinslandi. The sequence goes on along the minus strand of NC_058416.1, from coordinate 33,568,782 downwards.
GCTAGGTAAATTGATTTCTGTATACAAAATGTTTTCTCCCTGATCTGTTGATAAAATTTTAATGTTATACATGTTAGAACTATTAAACACATCCTCCAAGCATGGAGCTTTTATTGGTGTCATGGTTTCCCCTTTTATCACTTGTTTTTTTAAGACTTTCACATTACGTTGAAAATTGGGCAGATCATGGTGATGTGAAATAGGATGCTAACTATTACCAAAGGGATCTCATTGCATTATCTTTACTTGCTGCTCTGAGCATTAGGTCAGAGCATCGAAAATAACCAGGCTGTTCTAGGTGTACTTTAAGAAAAATTGATGAATAGAACTTTGGAGCCTGTTAAAATTTGGATTTAATATCAAGGCATGATGTTTTTGTGAATCTAGAGGCTTACCAAAAAAAAAAAAGAAATACAGGAAAGGCTGCTTCAGCAGATGGGCTGAAATTATATTAAAATCTAAGTGGTGGTCAAGGGAGGTCTTGGGGTCAGTGGTAGCATCTGTGGATCATGACTGAGCAGAAAGTAGGTGGCAGGGTCAAAGGCAGGTTCAAAGTAGAGCAACATACACCACACAGATTATTTGCAGCTGTTAGTCATCTATTTAGATTTATTTCCTGCAATTCTTTTAAGAACATGGAGCACTGGGTTATTTGTGGTGGTTGTACCACACTCTGAACACAAAAGGTAGACATGCTGGTATCTAGGCCTTACGTGCTCCCATTTTACTGATTCTGAATGCCTGCTCCCTATTCTCCAGCACCTAAATCCTTGTCACTTTGACTGCCTAGATTGATATCTACCCCAGTTAATCAATATGTAGCAAATGAGCATCCATTTCATTTGCTAGGCACTATTACGGGGACATATTAAAAGACTAAGAAGAATGCTAGAGGTAAGGAAGCCAAGTGAGAGTCCATGTTGTCAAAGAAGGCTTCCAGAACAAGGGTAACTTGAATTGCAGGGAATTTGGGTTGGCATGAGGTTTTCCAAATTTCAGATTTTCTGCCACCTGTATGATTATTTTCTATTAATAAAAAGAGTGCTGTTAACTTAATGTAATCAGGAAACTTCATATCCTCGAAATCAATTTTTATGTAAATTACATATTTCATATTTTTTCCTAAACTTAAGATGTTAAAACAACAAGAACAAAGACAACAAAAATGAAACAATATTTGAAAATTGGAGCTCTTACCTATTGTCTGCCTAAGGCTCTGAATCTAAAGTCTACTTCAATTTTGTTAAAAAGGTATATTAACTCAGATATAGTGACCTCCTAAACCCCAAATGAGACTTGTCTTCACATAATCAGCGGCATTGAAAGAGAATTGAAAAGAGAATAAATCTCTCATTATGTGATTCAATGACATTTAATGCCTTACGCACATACCGCTGGAATGAGTACAAATCTTACACTGGAAGTCATGTTGTGTAGCATTAGTTTTATACAAACTACACTTTCAACATATTGAATAATTGGAAAGATGAAAAGGAGGAAGTTACATTAAAAGAAAAAAACCACAAGCTGACGTAGTGGGAGTCCTCCACCAAGGTGTTTCTGGAAGACCATTAAACCCTTCTAAGCTGGACTAGTTTCTTCGTTAAGCCTCTGTTGCACCATAATCTACACGTAACTTGGGTACGACTTATTTCCCTCTGGATAATGTAGTCTCATTTTTGTGTAGAAACAATGTCCGACACCTGTGTTACCCCCTCAGCAACCAGAACAAATGACATAATGTAAACAAAGGAAATACTATTTACCTGGGGTATATGTTGAGTAAGTAGCTGCACTCAAATATAACTAAAGAAAAATCATGAAGATAGCCATTATTTGCCATTTAGTTATCACTCCATGGGTGAGAGTATCTGAATAAAGAACACATGGGTAGGACTGAATCCACAATCGAGTTGGCTTCCCAGTCCCAAACATAAGGGCCTTCACCTACACTCGGAAGAATTAGCACAAGAACTAATCTGAGTTCAGTTCTCAGGACTCTTCCCAGCTTATTCACTAGATGTACTTGGAATATGTTGTATCTCTTCAGCAGTCTTTCCTGCCATTGAATAGATAATAATATAATTATTGAATTTCTAATATACTATGAAATTCAGTGACATGGAACTTTGGGTAAAAGAACCAAGGTCATTCAACATTTGGAATGTACTAAATAAACCAGAGAGACTGGTGTACCTGGTTCTGTTCTTACAGAACCCCCTTTGAGGGACTAGATAAAGCTATATATATTACATATTATATATACTATTACATATTCCAATATCGATAATGATTGTAGATATAATCATTCAAATGGAAATAGTTACACTTTGAAGGACAGCATGGAGGGAATAAACCATGAAAAGAAAATGAAAAGTACAGCTTAAGCCCAGTCAAACCCATACTGCTGTTCTCTGCCTTCTGTACATTCTTGTGAGGGACACGGATGAACAGCTGCCTTGCATGACTTTCTAGAAAATGTAATAGAAAGTGCTACTAAATATTAGAGAGTAAGTTCACATATATGCACACGAATACATGCGTGTGAGTGTGCGCGTGTGCATACGCACATGCACACACTGACTTTGGCCTGAAAAAGCTTTCATGGAGAACCTAACAATGAAAACCCTTCAGCAGCCTTTGCCCCCTCCCACTCCTTACCCATTCCATCTCTGCAGTCCATCCCTAATACTATCTAGTGGAAAAGGAAAGGCAGCCTGCTTCCATTGTTCCTCTGTTTAAGTGAGATAAGATCCTCACTCTGTACATATTTTCCCTTTATCTCCACAGTCCTTGTGTCTCAGCTTGTTCTTTGAGTTTAATGACTTTTTTTCTTGCTTTGTTTTGTTTCTTCGTATCTCTTTGGGCTATGAGATCTTTACTGATTTCAGGAGTTGGTACTTTTTTTTCTTCTTTGAGTCTCTTCTTTGTTCATTGTTAACTGGCTGACTTAAAAAAAATGTCCAAAGCATATGGAAATTCTATTTCTCCTCCTTTGTTAGTTCAGCTTTCCCTTAGAGACTAACAACAATTGAAATTTATTTTCATAGACTGTTTTGGCCATTTAGTGATATCCTTATATTCATTCTCCTTCCCACCCAAACACAACTTCTTTCAACAAAGACCTAAATGGGCAGGTACTTTTTGTAAACAAAATAATTTTGAATTAATGTAACAACATGTGATGTGTCTATAACTGCCTTACATCTTGTTTCTTCACCAGTGAGATACACATACATCCCTAATCTTGGTCTATACATTGCCAGTGTTACTATTTCATATAAAGCGATGGTTTTTTGGAATAAAGCTGACTCATCTGTTTCAGAATCGGCACAGGTTTTTTTGGTTGTTTTTTTTTTTTTTTTTTTTCCTCATATCACAAGTTAGTGTCTGTAAGCCAGCCTTAGCTCTAAGGGCAGTGAACCAGGAGAATAACAATAAATGGAATGAAATGCAAGAATGGCTTATAATTCCAAGATTAGAGGATAACCTAAGTGGGAAGTTGGCAATGCATAAATTATCAAAACCAAAGGCCTTGTGTGGGTAAGATTCTGAATGAAGAATCAACACTTAAACTTGATGATCTGATTACCCTGAATTCAAATGCAAAAAACATATAGAACATATACTTTATGCCCAGAAATGTGCTAAGTATATCAAGGGATAAAATATAATCAACATTTATTATCTTTGGCCCCAAAAGAACTTATGATCTATCTGGAGAACCCAGATTTGAAAACATAAAGCCGGAATAGAATTAATCTAATAGGAATATAATAAAGTGCATAATGTGCAGTGGAGGTTTTTTATGTTATGGAAGTCAGAGAGAACAGAGATTATCACATGTGTCAGCACTGTCAGGAAAGGCACTGTGGAAAGCAAAGAAAGCATGCAGAACATGGTTATATGAAGGGGGCACTATATTGATACTGCTGGCCCTAAAATTCCTTTCATAGGCATAATTGGTGGGGGAAAAATAATAACTACGACTAAGGTACAACACTGGATTTAAATCACCCTGTAGGCCAAAATCAAGAAACCTAACCTTCATAAGCTATCTTATGATAAAACATTAAAATCACAATTAATGTGCCTGTTTTTAAAAAGGCTAAGTAAATATGATCAAATAAAAACCTATCACGTCCATTTTATCTGTGCTACTATAACAACAATTTGTTTCAGCCTGATACAGAGCATTCCCTCCCTGAGGAATAGATGCAGTCAGTATAGTCCCATGGAGTATATAAACTGTTCACGTAAAGTCTTTAATGGCACCTTGTGTTCCTGAGAATAGGATATTAAGTATGTATATAATTCTAATATTGCCCCCCTCCAACAAAATATCTTAATCTTCTCTTCAGATTAAAAATAATACAAATAAATAAGTTTAAGATATAATGCTGGATCAAGTGCTCTTGATGTTTGTATAAATAAGTTTGGACTGTAAAGTAGAGGTTTTAATTAAAAAAAACAAAGCTAGAAAGCATGGTCTTACCTTGGAGAAAAGCATTTCCATATCCAGGATGGTGAAAGTATATGATAATGTCAAAAAAGCTTTGAGCAAAAGCTAACTGTGAATGAACTCTGCACTAGAGTTTTGTGAATCCCTGTTCTTGGTATTCTGTATTCTGTTGATGGTCGGTAGTACTCTTGAAATGCTCAAGTGACACAAGCCTGGCAGGGATATTGACTATCACAATATCCTAAAATGATAAATGAAAACTGAAAAGATGAAATTTGGCAAGAATATGTGTAAAGAGTTAGAGGGTTCTTGGGATTAAAATAGATGACTCAAAAGAGTCACAAGGTTTAAAAAAATCTACGATGTCAACAATTAAAATGAGCGTTTTGTTAATCGATGATCTCTGCGTCTCTGAAAATATCCAAACACTGGATGATACTTAAAGAATTTTGTGCTAAGAATTAGAAATTTGGTGGTAAATCAGCTATGACTATCTACTGAAGCCTCTAACATCACTAGTGTTGCCTTTTCATCTAGGTAAATTGAATCATTTCCAGGTCACCAGCCTATCCAACCCTAGGGCTGAAAGATTTAAAACACTTTGGCATGAAAACTGGAATTACCAAAAACAAAAACAAACAGAAACTTGATAAGAAATTACCCCTATGAACTTCCAGTGACCTTCCTCTTGCATTTCATAGGACAACCATCCATAGTCACCTTATTCCCATGAATATGCTTTATTCCTGTTGTGGTTGGGAACTTCAGTAGTAAATTTCTTATTTATCATCAGGTTTGTAGAGAAGTAACCACATCCAAACCACCTACCCAACCAATATTAGTAATGTCCTTTTACTTCCTGATTAAAGTGCAAAGTGTTTTAAACATTCAGCATAAACACATTTGTTTATTTCTTTCTTAATTTGTGAGGCCACTTTGCAGGCAGAGACCAGAGTAGAGGAATCCAAGATGTATTGATTTCTTTCTTCATGACTATTTAATCGGTTAACGTGTGCACCACTTGCAAGTGCCAAGATGCTGGTTACATTTTAATAAATGTCCTCTTTGGTCGATCAATACTTCTCAGCCCTAAAATAAATAAATAAAAGTGCTGTTCTCTCATAAGTTAATGGGGAGAAAATCTTTTTGCTATCGTCAGTCATCATGACAAACAAGAATATGAAAAGTGTTAATGAAATGACCAACTGTCTATAAAATAAAAGACTTGCAAGACAGTCTCCTTTCTTCCCTTAATTTGATGAAATAAAATGGAAAATTACACTAGTGCCCATCCAGCGTGAAATGATGTTAACAAGCAGAAAACAAATGCTATAATGAAGGACTTCTAGGATGTACTATGTATAGTCTTACTTGTAAAGAGGGAATTACTGGGCAGAACTCTAGCCCTGAGCAACATCCCACCCCCTACTGAGGAGAATCACAGCTACCATCACGTCCCTTGGGAAGTAGAGCCATTCGGCACAATAGGACAAATTGATGTTCACAGCATAATAATTATCCATGTGCTGCAAACAATAGGCCACGCAATTACCAACCGGGGCAATGCCCTACACAGGCAGAGTGAAGTTGCAAAATGAAGTGATTGTACAGATAATTGAGGCAATAGCCCCACAATAAAGGGATGTGCACAACTTGTTATTTATTGGGCTTTGTTTGGGAAGGAAGAGTTACAAATAACTGAATTTTCCAGAACACCAAAACTTACCATTTGAGCACAAAATGTTTCATTTTTAAAATGCATTCATTGTGAATGGATATCTTACTTAAAATATATTACCAATCCCTTTGCCTTTTTAAACAGAGTATATAAGTATGATTGTACTTTGGTAGCTCTCTTGATTAAACAAACAAACACATCTTCTGCTGTGGAAAGGTGACCAAGAAACTACTACCTGGGCTCTCCACCACATTCATGTAACATTTCCCTGTCTTCTGCATAAGGATAACACGAGGACACCTAGAAACACTTTAAGCCCTCAGTTGAAAGAGTCAATAGGTTCCTACATAAACACCACAAGTACAAGGCAGCATAAACCAAAGGCGTTCCTAAAATTAAAAGGGATACAGCTGAAGATGCTTTAAATAGTTTGATACCATTCTTGATGAACTTTTGTTTTTTTCTTACTAGAGAGTGGAGCATAATGGAAAGATTTGGGATTGAAGAAGCAGTCTAATGTAGCAGTCATGTCACTGTTGTGAGCCTCCAGTTGCCTGGGCTCAAACTTCATCTAGCACTAAATAACCAAGTGTCGCTGGAAATCTTATTTGAATCTTTCTAAAAGCTTGGATTCTGTCTACAAAATAGGAATGATTAAGATCCTTGCACTGTTGAGATTTTTAAGTAAGATCATGCAAAAACATTTAGCCTTTCCATTGGCACTTATTAAGGGCCCTGTAAGTGTTAGCAATTTAAGTAAAAAAAAGAGGAGGAAAATTGATTAAATAGGAATCCAGAGATGTGCATATAAATGAAAAGCATGAGAAAGACTATAAAAGGCAGTGGAATGATAGCAAAGACTAAAGGAATAAAGGAAGGAGCAAAGGAAGAGAGAATTCAGGGGACCCCATGGTCTTGACCATTAAAAAAATCACTATTTCAGTATTAATAAATATTGATTGAGCAACATCACAGACTATACATAGTGCCAGAAACTATCAAATTACATAAGATAGCCTATTTTGCACCAACATCTTTGAGGTGGAATTTGTCATTATCATTGCATATATAAGGAAACCAAAACTTAGGATAAAGGAATACTGTAGGTAATATGGTAAGATTCAAACATATTTAAATATATCGTCTTTTGGCTCTAAATCCAATGTACTTCTCACCCTATCACAAAGCATATATATATATATATTTTTTTCCTTCCGTGTCTCTCCTTTTTCTGATCCAGTTTCTCCTTCTCCTGTGTTTTCTGAGCACTCCCTATGTGTGAAGCACTGAAATGAGAGGATAATTAAAATTAGGTCTCTACTCTTAGAAATTTTACAGTCTGTTAGAGGACAAAAGCATGTGAAAATATGCATAAAATAAAACAGATGACTTCTCCAACAGGGATATGAATGAAATGCTATTGTTTCTCACATCTACCTCTCTGCCTGAAATACTTTCTCTTCCTTGCCAGGCTCCCAGATCCTGATATCCATCTTTCAAATTTCAGGTCAAATTTATCCTCCTCTTCCATAATTCTACACATACAATGATCTCCTTCTTATTTAAATCCTTCCATGATTTATAGTCTACACCCAAAGAGCCTGTTAGATACACAGTACTAGGATCCACCCCCAGAGTTTAAGATTTGGTATCTGGGATGGGCCCTGGGAATTTGCAGTTTAACAAGTTCTAGATGATCCTGAGGCTGCTGATCTAAGGACCATGCTCTGGGCACCACTGGCTACCCCACAGCACTCCTTTGGCACGCGACAAACATTTCCCCCTGGTCTTAGCTGATGTTCCCGTTGTATATACCCAATTCCCTACTCAGTCATTTTGTCCCTTGAATCCAACGAATATTTCCTTTTATTCTTTGAATTTTCCACAGCTAGTAGCATGGTATGACAGTCAATAGCAGGTGTCTAGGAAATGTGTTTTACTTGACTGGTTGATCGGTAGACTGATTTACTGAGCGCAAGGTGGCTGTTTCTCTCCCAGCACCTTCCACCTCTCATGACAACTCCACCCAGAGCAGCTATTGTGTGTGAACTCAGATTACTATATGGAAATGGAGGTGAGCATATGTAGATATTTGTATTATCATATCTATCAAATAAGATCTCTCAAATAATGATACTTACAAACTTTTCCTCATGCTTATTTGCAGGGTAATACATAGACAGTTGCCTTGGAAACACTCACTATGAATATTCTAAATTTTCTATAATGGAAAATCTTGCCTTTGCCTTATCACTTACACAGTCTCCCTCATTTTTGTGTTTTGCTGAGAATACATAATGAGATCTGAATGCTGATAAATGTCATTTTTGAGGACATAATTATTGTATTCATCTATTATGCTTTTCATAAACCCATTTTTCTCAGTCAAGCTTCTGAAGGGCAATTATCTAATAAAAAATAAATTTTTAACTAATGCTATTTAAAGTTGTGTTTTAACTGACCTCTCTATAGTGTCCATTTCTTTTTTACTAGGGCATTTAAAAATCGTTTTTTGTTAGTCCTTCCCTCTATGAATCAGAATTAAAGTTGACATTTTCACGTTTGATTTTGAGCAACACAAGTAGAATTAGGCAACTTTTCAGGACATACCACTGAACACAGACTTGCCTTAACAATTCAGAATATACCGATACTCAGAAGTTGCATTTTCTACTAGACTCAGCAGAGTCTCCATTAGTTATTGTTACTGTTTACTCAGTTTTAAGCTAAACTCTCCCTGAGTACCAATTATGTCCTGAGAGCAAGTCCACACACCACAAGGTGAAGAACAAGTTTGACAATTAGCCTATTAATTTGATCTATGTTTACATGTAGATGGTCAAACCAGATAATTCAGTACATATAACTCACCCAAAGGACTTATTATCTGGATTGGTTATCTACATAGATCAAATTAGACCCTAGTAACTCCCAAAGCTCCACTTTATGTCCTATAGACATAACCAAAGGTGATTCTACCTGTTATAGCCCATGCATGGCAACCTATCAATCTGTGGAAAAGTGGATTCAACTTTCAAAGTTATCACATATTTACAGAAAAGTTCATGAAGTCTGAAGATGTCAAAAAATGGCTACTAATGGGTTATTATTACATTTATCTTCCTGAGATCTACCAGAAAGTACATTTTTTTGTTTACATTACCATGATCTTTCTTTTGCATAGCATGAACCCTAAGGTTGGTTTAAATACCCATCTTAGTCAGGGGCCATCTGACCACTTATATACAGATGCCTCTCTACTTGTCAATGACAAGTGTTTTACACTTGGTCTTGTTTTAGCTATGGGTATCTGCTGGCAAGAATGTTAAATCAATCTAAGCATATACCACTAAGAGTAATTATTCAGGCATCCTTTCTTTTAGAATTTGCAATATCTGGCTACTGCACTCCTCAAAGATAGAGAATATTCATGTGTGTATCAGCAGAGCCCTTCTGAAGCATAGTAAGTATCCAATAAATAATTGGATAAATAAGAATATTATAGATATTAAACATAACTATTGTAGGAAAAAAAGAAATAACAATAAAGAGGAAGAAATATCATAATAAAATCACTAATCATACCACCCTAAGGTAACCACTATTGATATTTTGGGGCATTCTTCTAGAAAGGGTTTAGTGCATACTTTATGTACTTTTACTATTACATCATATCCTGGAAAGAGCTCTGTAAACCTTTCTTACTAATCAGTATATCACACTCTTCTCCATGTATTTCTGTCACTGTGAGAAACCTGGTTTGCACTATTGTTAATATATCTTCTTGCCAACGCCATGCTCCCCACCCTTGTGCAGGTACATACCTCATTCCATTCAGAATTTGGCACCCTTATATGGAGTTACCTCCACTGCTCCTTCTGCTTGAACTTTAACCCCTTTTGCCAGGCTGCCCCACATTCAGACTCGCTTGGACCCCAACAGCAGGGATTCTCTCATCACACTTAGGCTCTGACAGCCATTCTGGGATATTTTTCTATGTGGGGGTCCTTCCTACCCTGCTCAAGCTCTGGCACCCTCACCTGGCCATCACCCCATGTGCACAATCTTCTCTCTTGCATGGGGCTCTGACTCCTCATGTTGGACTTCCCTCCTTTATGGATGTGCTACTCACCCTATTTGAGTTCTTACGTTTCCTCTGAGCCATTAGTGGCTCTTCTCAACCCCTATATTATTGCTTACCCTGTTCAGTCCCACCTAATAGACTTAGGACTAAGTTGTTTAGGAGGGGAAGGAAAGGGGGATGGGGACAAAGAAGAAAAGACCTCTTTTTATAAAAAAAAAAATTAGTAAGAATCCGGCACTGTGCTACGTGTTTTGCCATACTATCTCATTCAAATCAAGACATGTTCCTCCAGAACGTGTACCACAATTATTGTTACCAATTATTATTATTTTTATTATTATCAATTATGTAACTGATCTTATAGACATCTAAAGGAACTTTCCTAATATCAGAGTATGAGTCATAAAGATAGAATTTGAACACTCACTTGTCTAATACCAAACCATGCTCTTGACTATAAGCTATAATCCTTCTCCTTCTATAGTTTTAACCCTTGGTTTTTATATAGCTGCTATAAAAGAAAAGTTACATCACTTTTTCCATTTTAAATGTGTGGTTTTGCTAAATTAATGCAAGTTAACAATTCTACTCCTTTATTTTTATTATGCTATGATAATGTCATTTAATTATTTTCCTTTTTACTTTTGTCTTACCTTGTCTCTTAATGTACCTTATTTACTTTTAATTTTTATTTTGCCACTTAATCTGATTTATTTTTTACTCTTTTTCTTGCTACTTTATCTTTTTAGTATGTTTTCTCAAGCACTGCTATCTATTCTTAATACATTTTAGGAATATTTCTAGTAGTGGAAAACGAGACAAACAAAAATCACCCAGAAAGAGAGGGACTATGAGGGTATAACAAGACCTCACAAGGTCTCCTCTTGGCCAGCTCCTCCTGCTGTTCACCAGAGCACCCCTTTTCTCTTCATATGTAAGCTACATTATTGATTCAAAATCAGTCTGAAAAGGAAGCAGATCCTATAATCATTATATCCATCTCCAAAATGAGAAGGATGAAAACTTTGTTTGTTTGTTTGTTTGTTTATTTAGCATGGAAGCTCACTTTCAAAGCCAATCCTATATACAGATCGAGCCTGGAACCTAGAAAATGACCTTAAGCTTACTAGGTTAAGTTGTGGTTAGGGGGATGGATGGAAGTCTGGAGACCTACCTATTCTAGGCCTCTGCCCTGGTCTGCCTCCCTAGTGGACAATGAGATAGTTCTTTATTAATCCTAAAGTCTCCCCTTTATAGTATTAGAAAAACTTGTATTAGCATTCAGTGGTTCTCGAACATGAACATGCATCAGAAACAACTGGAGAGCTTGTTGAAACATGAATTCCTTGACACCCCCTCTCCCAGAGATTCTGGTTAAGTAGATCTGTGATGGAGCCCAAAGATCTGTGCTTCAAGCAAGTTCCCAGATGCTTCTGATGCTATGATCCAAGGACCACACTCTGAGTAACAATAGGTTAGACTATTACCTAGAATACTAACAGTCACAAAATACTATGCTGTATCTCCAGTTTCTCTCCACTCTCCTAAGTTCAATCACAAAAATATTTATTCTCAACTTGTCCTTCGTGGCTTGGTCATTAAAGCGTTTTTGCCTGGGTCTTCTTCTGTTATGCAGCCGGAAGAATAAAATGGCCTAATTTCTATACCCAGCGATTGAAGAGAAAATGGTGATGTGATTTTACTGTCATTTCACAATTTTTTTCTACACTTTGTATATCTAAGAGAAGACTCAAAAATGCGTATGAGCCACTAATGTTCCTGTTACTTCTCATGGGTCCAAGAAGACCAAATTTTAAAAACCTATAGAGCTTATGCTAGTTTTTAAAATAATGGATTGTATATATTGCATATTCTTCCCCTATAGAACTGTGTAATAGCCTCTACAGTGGAAAGACAGTCAGAGGTGTATACTCATATAGGTTCTTCTGAACACCTGAAGTATCTGCTAGACAATGTCCATCATCCCATTGAAAGGAAGTACAGTAAGAAGTTCTTTTGTCCATTTCCAAATCTTGGACTTATTTTTTTTTTTTTGGTCAGTAAACATTACAAATTCTCTTCCTCACATTGAATTTTAATTTCCTTTTGTTGCAGTATCTTTATCTTCATTGAAGACTGCTATATAACTTTATGTGGAGTCTACAAAGGAAAATGGGAGGGGGGTGGTTGTCACACAGGGGAATGAGGCCTGCTTCACCTCTTTGACACTCAGCAAAGGACCTTCCTTACAGCAGGAGGAGCAGACAGAGCAGCTGAAACCAGACTTCATGAGTTCTAGCAACTCAGTGACTGTCAACAACTAGGTCATTGGTGATTGGACAGAGTAGCCCAGTGAGTGCTCCCTGGCAAGGGAATTAACATTTTTATAGAGGGCAACACTTCCACCAAGAGAAATGGATGACAACTAATGACTGAATTTCAGGTGGGGATATACATTGGTGCTGGAGAGGTTTTAGAGCAGGGGGCCTGAATCAGAAGGAAAAAGAATTAGGATCCTAAGGTAAAACCAACTACTGAGACATTTAATCCTGTTTGGCTCACATGTCAGCATACCTAACTGAAGAACCTGAGGGATTATGGGAGTCCAGTGCCATGCTGGTGGATTCCAATCCCGACTGAATGGGAGTTGTTATGAAAACCTGCCTGATTTCACACCTACCTGCTAAAAGATGTTATCACCCTGCCAGCTCTCCGAAGGAGATAGGCAGTTCTGGGAGAAGGAGAGTAGGCTGACAGCCCTGAAATGTGCCTTGGGTTTCGCAGCTGGAAAAGACATAGATCAGAGTGGTGATTCAAGAAAATCCTGTCCCACATGGATTCTGATAAATATGCAAGCACTAAAACATTAAGCTACCTTTGTCAGCAATCTTAGATCCTATTTTTTTCTTTCCTACTAAGTTCTTTTATTAGCCACAATGATAATGATGCTAATAATAATCTATTTATTCCAGCCTCTGGAATGATTCTTAATAATTTATGATCTCCATTTTCGTCTAAAATTCAGCACAATTCAGCCTAAAAAAAGAAAAAAAATGAAGTTACACACAGAAAATGAATTATGCACCAAATTGTAAATATTCCATTTCTTTTGCTGATCTGAAACTCCCCAAAGAAATATGAACACATGATTTAAAATTCAGCTGCAGTGACATTTCCTAGCTGGAAAGAATACTTGCACAAATTCACAAGTATTTGCAAAAGATAACTTTTTTGGTGGATACTAGTACATTCTAATGTGTTTTTAAAAACTATCCTGTGCTTATATTCCCAAAAATGAATAAAATATTTCTTAGTGGAAGCTTGTTCTGTGAATAGACTTTTGCAGCATTTCAGCCAGAAGGGACTTTGCATTGCTAGGGATAACTTCATGATAGTAAAGAGGTATGTGACAGCAGCGTCCTGCCTGGCAAGAGTCGTATAAATGCCTATGATTGCACTGCAGACTTAACTGTTAGGCATCTTGGCCAACTGTATGTCACAACTGAAAACTATGAGCCCGCTAAAGTCTGAAAGGAGATGGGAAGCTGACATGTTTGTGTTTTCACCACGGTTTCCAAACATAAAGAGTCAAATAAATTAAGCTCAGAAAAATGTCTTTTTTTTCTAGTGACTTTTTGTTTCTTTATCTTTGTTTATTTTTTGTTTTGTTTTGTTTTCTTCAAAACACTGCTCAACTATGACAGGATTAGCTTCCATTCTTGACCTGCTATGTTAAAAGATTTCTGATGAATCAAATATACGAACCGTCCAAGTACTTTAGTCACATGGGAGAATAAGCAGAAAATGCGGCTGAGCCAACATTCTTCTTTATTTTGATGATTTTGAGAACACACAGACACATAAAACACATTCTTGCAACTGAAGTATCTTGATACTGCAGTGAATAGTTGATGTGAACAATTTGATTTTTTTTGCATATTAGTAATAACTGGTGTATCACTAGTAATAGCTTCCCTGATATTAGTTGATTTAACATTCATTCAACACATACGTAGGACTATTTCACAGCTTTTCATGTACTTTAATTAACCCTGGGAAATGGCACGGCAGGGATAGTTTACCCCATTTTTTCTATGAATAAACTGAGGATTATGGAGTTTATAAATTAGAATTATAGTTCCTGCCTCCTGCCATTAATCAAATTAGTTGTCACTCAAGAGGAAGTCTACAGATTCTTGGTGTTGGAATCACCAAGGGCTTATTAAAAAGGCATAGTCTAAAACTCTAACACTACCAAATCAGAATATGTGGGATCAGGACCTAAATTTATATCTAACAAGCACCTCAAAAATGACCTGCTTCTAGGAACTTCTTCCCTAGATAAATCTAGGATTTATTTGTTTGTTTGTTTATTTGTTTGTGTTGTCAATATTACCTGGTATATCCATAAACGTTCTTTTCATCTGGAACAGTGGCAACAGAAGCAGAGGCCTGGTTAGACCGCCCAGATTAAAGGAAAAGATGGTGATAAGCAGTGGGAGGCACTTTCCAGAAAGAACTCTGTATCTGAAAGAAATGGCAAGTCAGACAGAAAGTATAGACTGCAGCAACAAGTCCGTTGGGTGAGAGATCTAGACGTGCACACTCCCAGAGGTCTCATGTTTCCCTGAGCTTTGGAAAACACTGTTACCTCTCCAAAGCATTTCAAACTGGGCAAAAGCTAGTGGAATGAAAATGGGTAGATATTTTAATTTATTTTATTTTATTTTATTTTGTTTTGTTTTGTTTTACTGAACTTTAAAAACTTGTTTCCATGAGACAGGTCTACATCAAAATGTAAGTGATAAGATTTGCTTTTAGTATTCTTCCACTTTCCCTTCAGAACCTTTTTCTGTTCGATAGCTGCATACTCCAGTCCCGTACACTTTGCCTTTACTCTGACAGCCATGAAGAACCGAAATGATAGAATCTCTAATAGTGAAGTGTGAACCTAGCGATTGCCATTGAGGGATTAAATATCACCTTTCAGGTGGAGGTATCACTCACTCCTTCCCAAACCACCCAACACAGATGTTGCCTACCCATCTGCTGGGAAGATACATCCAGATCCTTAGATTTGTGGCCAAACCAATCCTGCCTATATTCCAGCTTAGTTCAACTTAGCTCACTCTCCGATTCACTGCAGTTCATCTGTAGGGCCAGGCTGGGAGAGGATTGGGAAAAAATCTCATTTCTGGTCCTTGCTTTCTGTATGTGAAGATGTGTCCCTCAGGAGCTGCCAAGTCAAACTTTTCAGCTAGGTTACATTCCCCCACAGTGAGGCAGCACGTTGCAGGGAACCTACAGAGCTAATCAATTCTGGCAGGGGAAAAAAGAAAATCAATCACACCATTTTTTTTGTTTTTGTCATTGTTTATAAGAGAAAAATAACTAGTAATTGACCTTTTGCACTTTTTCTATAGTTTTGTTGTCCTTAAAGAAATAACATTGCTGAAAAACAAAAAGTGATCAATCAAAATAAAATTCTCATGCAGGTTTCCATTCTCTGTTCCTATTAATATTTTAACGTAATATGTCATTGTTAGATAACACAAAGCATTTGTCACATGCTAAAATGATATGCAGTACACTTGTACACACACATATGCACACACACACAATTTCCAATGAAATGCTGGCATTATTGCAATTGACAAAGTAACCAAACACCATATTGCAGTATTACTAAAAGCAATAAAGCCTTTGCTTTTCCCACGAGGTATAGCTAACAACAGTTCTCCCTCTGTCTCCCCTTCCTCCAGTCACCCTCCCTTTTCGGTCCCCTGGCTTATCAATATATCAAAAAGCAAATGTGATGACTCCTCCATATATCTACTTTTCAGATTTCATTCACCTCTGACCTATAATGTTCCAATTTAGCTCAAGTACTTTTATTTATGCTATTCCTTAGACCTATACATTTTGATCAAAGAAACGACACTCGCTGTTCGGTGCCTTCAGAGAGCACTTTGCAGGTACCATCCGTTCAGAAAAAGCAGTCACCCAATACATGAGATTGTGACAAGGTATAATGTAATGGTAGTTATGCGAACCTCCAATAAACCAGTGCTACTTCACAGATTACTTGGAGAGAAAGTCTCTTAGCATGCTTGAAGAAGTATGAAATGAATTTCATTTCCTTCTCATTTGCCCTGCTTCTGAAAGGTTTCATGCAAGATATGTGACCAACTATTATAGTACTAATCCATCCATGACAGAGCTCAATTTTCTCTGAGAATTTACTTCTGAATGGGCTTCCGAAATACTTGAAAGCTCAAAATTAAAGTACACTGAACAGAGCAGCCACTGAGCTGTGGACAACTGTCAGTCAAGAAAATCAGTCGGAACAAAATGTAAATTAGATTTTATTTTATTTTATTTTTTTAAAGTGATCTATAATGATGAGGTGGTAAAGTTTTATAGCCCATTTCCAAACAAGAACAATAAGGAGGGAAGTGGCAAGAACTGTTGTTGTGAGCTTTTCTCATTACTGCAAATGAAAATGGGAGCTTGTGTTATGGAAACTCCAGAAGTGATGTGCAAACACTGTGGCTTGTTGCATGTACTTTTTGTTCTGGTGGCTGAGAAAGTGGAATGAGGGGAACTGTCTGCCAGTCACTTGAGATAATGTCTATAAAACAACTGACACTAGGAGTCGTGTTCCAGTACTTGGTGAGGAGAGGTGGTCAGAGATGTCTTCCCTGGCGTTACCTGTGTCAAGGATCGTTTGGATCTATTGAGAGGCAGGATTTTTAAAATCCAATACTGTTTGACTCCGAAAAGTTAGAAGGTTAGGGATCCATTGGACAGAAATGGAAAACGTGATTGGCAGAATTTCCAATCATTCTAATATGTGGAGGTAAGTTTCCCTAGATACTGGGATCAAAAGCTTATGTTTGGTGCCTACCCTGCTCGGTGTAGAGAGGAGATACAAGAACAAGTAAAGCTTCTTTATTGATCTGAAAACTTAATCTTTCTAGTAATAGCATGGAGGGAGGGGAAGAGGATGAAGAATAATGCTTCTAGAAAGTTCCCAATTTATAATACAATTAATATAATTATTAATTAATTATAATTAATATAATACAATATATAATATAATATAATATAAGCAACAAATTCAGTATCAAGCGGTTGCTAAAAATGAAATGTACAGTTTTGCTGAAATAACAGAGACTCGGTGAACAGACATATGTAAACAATAAACTCATGCTATTCTAGTTGAATTAGATACTTCCAGAGTATTTTTATTTCTTTTTGAGAAGTACATTTAAAGGGGGCACTGACAACTAGGGGCAATCAGGAATGTGAGTGCCTGATAATGACTTTGCAGAAGGTATCCCTCCCAGCCTTACAGGAAGAGATAATTCTAGAGGGAGTTAAGCATTAAAATATAAATAGAATATCCCTGGGTGTGATGATGCCAAACAGGGGAATGAAATGAGGGTGGAGCATAAGGTTATCAGGGAAGGGGCTACTGGCAAACTTCATTCTACCACTTCCTGGTACTAGTTGGACTTCCTGGTGTCTGTTTGGTTTGGTTTGGTTGTTTAAATAAATAGAAGAATTTAGTTTTTTTCAGGCTGCAAATCAACTTTGAAATAGTAATCCAATCAAATCAACCAGATAAAGGGTAGAAAGTGATTATTCAGGGTTTCACAAATCTCCGTCAGTTTCATCTTCCAGGATTTGTGTACTAGAGGAATATTTACAACAAGTTAATGCATTTCAAGACCCTCCTTTTCCCCTCCCCTCTGGCTGACAAAGGAGTAAGCCACCATGCCACAGACCCACATGTTCTCGTCCCGGTCCATGATGACATTTCAGGACACTTGATTTAAAATACCCATTCAATCTGAGGCCCAGAATAATGGAAAATTGGCAGATTGTCTTTTTTTTTTTTTCTTTAAGGCCAAATTTAACAGGTTTAAAACATCCTTCCAATTTTAGCTATTGAAAATAAGCTTGGGTTTTACATTATATTTGAGTACAATAATTAAAAGAAAGTTATTTAAACCTGTTTTAATAACGTAAGAGCTTAGAAAGGTCATTGCAGTAAAAGAATCATTTAGGCATTTATATAAGCAGAGGGTGTAAAATACAGCCTGTCACAGAAGGCCTTATGTCCCAAGTTAAAATTAAAATCTGATGTGATTCTTCAGAAAAATGTTTAAAGTAAGAATGGGTGAGAGAGGGCTAGAAGGGGAGAGGATGAAGGACAATGCCTCCACAAAGTTCTCAGACTATAAAAGAAACCACAAGATACAAATTCGGTATCACATAGTTGCTGCAAAGGAATATCGTCTGAACCTGAACAGAGAGAGATTTAGTGAACAGATCTATGGAGACAATAGTCCCAAGTCAGACTGCTTCTAGAGAGTTTGTTTTTCTTCTCCTCCTTCTCCTTCTCCTTCTCCTTCTCCTTCTCCTTCTTCTTCCTTCTCCTTCTCCTTCTCCTTCTCCTTCTCCTTCTCCTTCTCCTTCTCCTTCTTCTTCTCCTTCTCCTTCTTCTTCTTCTTTCTTCTTCTTCTTCTTCTTCTTCTTCTTCTTCTTCTTCTTCTTCTTCTTCTTCTTCTTCTTCTTTCTTCTTTCTTCTTCTTCTTCTTCTGTGTTTTGGTGCAACCTTTTAAGTGGCATTGACAACGAAGGGGCAACAGTATGGCAAAAGCATGATCCTGATCCTGTTTGAAACATGGTGAAAGATTTGATCAGTTTGACCTGGAGCAGAGAAAACTGGGAGGAGAAGGGCATGGTATACGGATTCATCAGAGCTATCACATAAAAGACTCTGTATTTACTTTTACTTAACATGCGTTTTGAAATAATTTAAGGGAGCAATAAAGAGATAAAAGCCTTTTCCTGTCTATATCTTAGCATCATAACTAGGATAAATAGCTGATGTTGTCATGAGGCAGTGAATGGTAGAGGGATTAAGAGCATGGGCTCTAGCTCTGGACTGCCTAGGTTTAATTCGCAGCTTGACTCCTAAGTTCTGTGTAACTCTGGACACATTAATACATCTCTCTGGGCTCTATTTTCTGCAAGAAAGGTATAAACTCAATAGTACCAGCCTGAAGTGTTGTCCTGAGCATTAAATGGGCTAATAATTATAAAGTACTTAGAGAAGTTCTTGGCCTTCTCTAAGTGTGTAGAGAGTGTGTGTAGAGAGATTTGAGCCACCATCATGGTGTCCATGTGAAAAGATGGCCTGGCAGTGATAGCTGTTGCAAAATGAAAGGGTGAACCTGAACACCCATCCGTCCTGGTGGCTCAGCAGGGTGATTGGTTTAAGGTTCCTACCAACCTCAGTAATTTAATTAAACATTCCCTTAGAATAAAGAATTCGTGGAGGTGCTTAAAAATAGTTGTTCCTATAGGAATAGTCCTGTCCAAAATGACCAGGCTCTAGATAAAAAGCTAACATAAAGGCTTCCAGAGTGTATTTCTTCCTCTTCCCATTTTTATTAGTCTTAAGAACCCCAGAGCCATAGGAACTAATATGGAAGTTGGGCTGAGATTATCCCTCAGTCATATGGAGAAGTTGCTGGATTGTCTTCTTAGTTCTGTTTGCTCATAACCTGTACTACACACTTCCCCAACCAATCTGTCTGCATGTTTCCTTCTTCCCACCCACTGACAGAACTGAGAGGGTGTGGAAGTCATAAACAAAGGTGAACTGGAAGATGGAAGGTCTTGGGCCATGAATCACAGCAAAGAAAGCCTCCCACCAAAGACCCGAACTCTTAAAAGAGCAAGAAATTAACATGTATTGTGTTAAACCCCTGTGGCTTGGTGCTTAACAAAACTTTGGTATTGTCTACCCTGACTAACAGTCAGGAAAGAAATACCATTCCTATTTTGGTCATGGATGAGGATATTGAGACTTAGAAGATCCCGGGCTTCCTTAGTCCATCCCATTCTCTTCTTGCTATAATAGGTGTCTTCAAATGCTGCAACCAAATGGTAACAGCAGATAATAAATTAGGCTAACGCTATATAAAGCATTGTTCTTATTTCTGTGCATGTGTCACAGCCTTTGTATCCTTAAGTGCCCCTAGTAGATGAGCATTGTAATTACACCCATTTAACTAGTGAGGAAATTGAAACATAAAGATGTAAAATAATTTTCCCATGGCCACCACTTAGATAGGAGGTGGTGCCAGGATTAGAACTCAGATACCTGATACTCTGACTGTATACCCAGCATACACCACAGCCTCCAGACAACAGGGGATTTCACTTCATTAAGGGACTTAATGCCCTATGGGAAGCTGATCAACATGGACAAAGGGCAGAAGTAAGAATTATATACAACCTGTGTTATGTGCCTCTTGCTTTTGATTTTGCTTGATATTTACTGTTTCTGGTAGGAATTGAAATCATTCAGAGACTTTGCTAGAGATCTGTTCATTTGCAATGAGCAGAGGACCATTTTGCACATGAATGCAGGAGTCTTATTGGTTGACATGCAATAATTGACTTACCTGCTGGTTTGGGGTCCTAGCAAAAAGAGCTGAAATACCATGTTGTTAGTCACATTACAGGTATGATCCCTGAGCAACAATGATTGATAGCTACTTCGTGTTTATTCCTTTCCTAGGTAATGAAAGAGAGTGGACCAAAGACAAGCTCTCATCACATCTAGTCAAAAGAGCTAATGCCAGCAGTACAAATCTTTGAAACCAGAAAAAAAAAGGGGGGGGGGGGAACAAGGAAAGAACTAATAGATTCTCTTTGGTTCCTTTTTCCTGTGTTCTCCTCCAGAACATCACTGTAGCTAATGGACTTTGACATTATTTTGTGTCTCAGAGGTTTGTGTCTCCAACAATCCAAGATTGTTTCACTCTCTTCCGCTTGGCCTTCCCTTTCCTCCTCTTTTCCCTCCTTCTCCACCACTTCCTCTTCTTCTTTTTCCTCCTCTTATTATTATTATACTTCATTCTTCATTTAGAATAGCGTCGTATTAGATACAAAAATAAGAAATCAGAAGTTCCATCTTCTAGAACAAGCATTACCACCATCTATATTATTGAGAATGTCCTTTAAAATACCTTAGCCTCAGTTCCTTCAGTGATAATTAGATCAAAGATGTTTAAATCAGTCCTATTTACTTCCCTGGATATCATGAATAATAATAATAATAATTTCAAAAGATATTGAATTCATATACACTTTAGTTTTAGCAAAAAAAAAAATATCAGTTGTTACTCTTTTTGTCAAACTAATCACTGTATCTGAACACACAGTCACTTTCTTAATGCCTTTAGTATGCTAACTGTTCCATCTGTAATGGTCATTTCATACATAGAATCTCCAATTCTTATAATTCAACTATTCTCTTTCCTTTTTTTTTTTTTTTTTAATCGTTAGACCTTCACAGGTCTGTCTTATCTCTGAATTCCCAACACACATTCGTACTGACCATTTGGCAGTGCATGGCACATACAATGTTGTTTTGAATTGCTATAAAAATTTGAAATACATTTACATTTTTTTGAGTATTAATTTTTATTAAGAACTTTTTGGTATAAACTTCTTCAAAGCAAGGATATTTTTTATATTCACAATAGTATCTTGCACAGGGCTTTGAACATAATAACTGTCCAAAAAATGTCTAATTATTAATAATGGCCAAATTACCCAATGTTGACAATCCCATGCCCCAGCAAAGGCTGTAGTCAATTAAGGTTTATGGTCTTTGTAAGGAATCTTCTGTGTTTTGTAAGGATTCTGCTCCTAACCAGAAATGTTCTGAAAGACTAAGAAGTGAGTTAAGTTATAATCCTACAGATGCTCATTATGCTTTTCATGTTTATATGGAATTTCCTGGAACTCCTTAGTATTTCCAGAGGTATCCAGTTATCTCATACTCCTTGATGGAGATGAGGGAGGACTAAAGCGATGAGGCATACCAAGAGCTTCTGGCAGTGAGATTTACTATCAATTGGCTGGCACCCACCTAATTATGATTTGGCCATGTCTTACCTTCTCATTTATTCCCTGTGATTATGGCAGGATAGAACAACAAAGAATTCTGTATTGTCAGCCACAGGAGGTAAAAGTGGAACAAAAATATTTTTCATCTGCCAAGTAAGTATTTTTATTCCATGGGCATAGTGTTTTTTGTATTTAAAATGACAGATTCTGTCACAAAGGGTCTTAATATTATATTGAAAAGATATCTGTATTACAGCAGAGGTTAAAAAACTCATTTATTTATAAGACTCTCAGGTCCTGGAGAGGTCTTCTGCCTCTTTCTCCCTGCAGACAGTTAATATCATTGAAAATAAAAAGCTGTTATATTATATGACAAGGCACAGTGGTAATAAAAACAAACACAGGCTGGCTGGTGCCAGAAATGTGCTCCAATGCTGGTAAACTGTTGGCTCTAATTGGAAAAAAGTAGGTGCTGGGTTTTTTGTTTTGTTTTGTTTTGTTTTCATTTGTTGTTGTTTTTTTTTTCTTCTAGCTATTTTTGCATTTTTGCATACAGAACCCAATTCATTAAAAGTTACACAAATAAGTTACACAAAATAAAGTAGGCTTTTATTGCATGAGGTTTTCAGGTTAAGAAAAAGTAAAACCACTCAAAGGAGTAGAGGAAGGATGGGAACTAATCATGGAGCTGGCTAGAGGCACGGCATGTCTGACCTAAGCTACAGAGAAGCTTGCAGCTTGAACAAGGCAAGGGGCAGCAAACCAAAAGAGCAGCTAAAAGGAAGAGGGGTGTTGTGCACTCCCCGGAAACCAGCATGGGCTTTCATTGTCTTCCTCTCTGAAGCTTTGGAGCTTAGCTGGAAGAGTGAGGACACGGACATGTCGCCTACTGAACACACAGTAGGATACAGATTTTCGCCTCACATCAGACACCCACTAGGTTTCCTCCACAGGGAGAGGGTCTTCACCAGAACCCAACCATGTGAGCCTACCGATCGTAGGTCTGAGCACCAGATGAGGCCAATGGCCACTAGCACTGCTGCAGTAAGGACTAGGGAGTGGCCAGGCCCCGGCAGTCACACGGGACTACAACCAACTGCCACAGACTAGCAGGTTATTTTAAGAGCTGCCTGGACACACGTTAGTCTAGACGAAAACAGATGCAAAGCCGAAGTGCAATTCATTGAGAAACTAGTCATCATATACTGAAGTACAAACTGAAAGGAGTAAAAATTCCATTTAACTTTTCTTCTCTAAGCCAAGGTTCATCATAGGTGAGGAAGAAACAGCTGGAGGTGTGGTGATAATTTCATTTTTTAATTTGTCTTCTCTGCTCTAGGCATTCTTCAACTCAAAGCAGTGCTTTCAGCTTCCTTCATTCTGCTTGTTTGTGTCTGAAGGAAAACCAAATTAGATCAAGGACTTTATCAGTCAAGACCACAGTCCACCTTGGATCAGTTCATTCCACAAGGATTTACCTGGTGCTGCTGTGGAGATGGCATTCCATAAAGAGTTACAGAGAATCCATAGTTCCCACCCTCAAGCACCCACTATCAAGGAGGGAGGAAAGACACGCAGAGAAAGGTCTCCAGAGCAGTGTCAGTGTCCGGGGTGGAAAGCATGACAAAAGTTTGTAAGATGGAGACATATATTAATTTTACTTAAAATACAATTTTGCTTTTTATCTTGATTATTTGAAAAAAATGCAGGATGTATCTATCTCATCTGAAGGGCAGACCTAGTTTATAAATATATGTGAGTGTAAGTGCAAGCATTTTTTTTTCCTAATTCTAAAGAGAAATTGTGACTTAAACAAATTTGCTCATTTATAGAAAATCTGTGGCTGGGGGGACAATGCTTATTGTTCTAATTATTCTAAAATGTGTTCTTCAAACTGTGGTAGTACTGCCCTCAAATGGAGTGTTAGCCCTCTTCTCTCTGCCATATGAGGCTTCAAGGAGAGGTCAGCAGTCTGCAACCAGGGAGAGGGTCTTCACCAGAACCCAACCATGTGAGCCCTTTGATCTTGGACTTTGAGCCTCCAGAAGTCTGAGAAATCAATTTCCATTATTTATAAGCCACCCCTCCCCCCAAATGCGGTATTAAGAAAGTTGTCACAAGAAAGAGAATAAAGTGTTTATTTTCAGAGATCTGGAATGATGGCCCATGCGAGGTTAGGCCTTATACCATTTACAGCTCACCAGGTCCCATCATGGAAGGGAGAGATGGAACTGATACGGGACTTATGGTTTAGACTGTGATAAATCTGTTTCTAAAAGTAGTCCTTCCCTAGTCTTCTTGGCCACAGGAGAGATTCCTTGAGCTCCTATGTGTACATTTACATGTCAGTTAGACTTTGAATTCCTGGCAAAAATTAGTTATAAGCCACCACGTGGCTGGCATGAAGTAGCCCATGAAATTGTGGAACAAACCTTCTCTGCTCTCTTTTCTTGAAATGAATATGAAAGATATAATCTTAACAAAAATAGTTATCTTCTTCCCTCATAGTTGAATACTCTTGCAGATGTTAATTTTTTTACATATTTGGGCGTGGCTAAACATTGACATTCGCCTCTGAACTAT